>NC_056736.1:255118946-255363946 GCF_019279795.1 Protopterus annectens | reverse complement strand
ATCTCCCAATGCTTCAGCACTTTCCATTCCCAACTGTTCCACGTGACCCATTAGGGTACATCGAGCATGCCCACCACATAAGATCACGTGGGAAAAACACCTCCAAACTTTACACATTGAGGAATTTGTGGGGCCAGTAGGACCAGTCAACAACTTGGGCTCAGATAGCACAGAGATGGACTTCCTGAATTTGATGTTCACAGAGGAGCTGTACACCCTTATTGCAAATGAAACCAATCGCTATGCTACACAGAGGCAAGCCACAGCAGGCAAGGCTGATACGCGGTGGAGTCCTATTTGCCCAGGAGACATATGCACATTTCTAGGTGTCAGAATATACATGTCTATTGTACATGTTCCTGAATACAGGCAGTACTGGGAAATGCACCATGTATATGGTCACTTCCCAATAGCAGAGTACATGACCAGAGATAGGTTTGAAAAAATTCAGCAGTACTTCCTCTGCAATGATAACAGCCTGAGTCTACCACAGGGCTTTGTGGGTTATGACAAGCTGCATTGTGTGCAGCCAATACTGGACGTAGTACTTCATGCACGCAGGACACGGTACAATGTGCATCGTGAGGTGGCTGTAGATGAAGCCATGATTGGCTTCCGTGGACGCTTGACATTTAGACAGTTTATGCTTGTAAGCACGAGAGGTATGGCATTAAGGTGTGGGTGCTGGCAGACTCTACCAATGGGTATATACGTGAATTCCAGGTATACACTGGAAAAGTGGAGCAGAATACAGAGGTCGGACTGACACACAGAGTTGTGGTTGACTTAGCTAGGGAACTGATTGGCAAGAAGCATCACATGTACTTTGATAACTTCTTTACCTCTGTTCCACTGACACAGCAATTGCTGAAAGACAGTCTATACTGTTGTGGAACCATGCACACCAATAGATTGGGATGGCCTCTTACATTCAACAGACAGGCCATCAGAAAAGCAACTCAAGGCTACTACAAGCAATTGCAGAGTGGACCACTGCTAGCTACCGAATGGAAGGATAGCAATCCAGTATTCCTCTTGTCAACTAACTGCAACCCAATCTTGCCAATCTCCAGCACACACAGGAGAAAGCGTGATGGAAGCACAGTATCAGTGCCATGTTCACCAGTTGTAAACATGTACAACAGTTACATGAATGGGGTGGACTGAGCAGATCAGCTCAGGACACAGTATCCCATTGCCAGAAAGGCCCACAAATGGTGGATGTACTTGTTCTGTTTCTTATGGGATGTGGCCATTGTCAATGCTTTCATTATATTCCGTGAAAGTAACAGCCACCAGCAACTGTCACGCTCTGGACGTGCTATTCCAGCAACACAGTTACAGTTCCGAAGGAACCTAGGCTTGCATCTACTTGCCAGTAACATGAGAGAAAGATGCACTGAGATTATTGTCCTAGAGGCTGTGAGCCAATTTGAGCATGGCTGTCACTTTCCGGTGAAATGGCATAAATCAAGATGCAAAAACTGTGCCAGCAAGGGTAAATGTGCTGAGCCATCATGGGGGTGCCTGACTTGCAAGGTCAACCTGTGTGTTGAATGCTTTGGCCATAAATTTCTAGTGTGTTACTGACATCAGGAATGGCACAAGCTGTGATGCACAAGACAAATCAAGAGGTGTATGCATATGGAACTGGGGACATTGCAGTGTGCTGCTGACTACTGTGTGCATCAGTGGGTGTCGCACCTAAACATCAAGCACCTTAGGACCCTCCTGGATGGCAGTGGGGAACCTGGAGACTCTTTAGCTCAGTTCCAGTGCACTGCTTTCCTGGACATGCATGGTTTCAAGGATGCCACTTTGATGGCTTTTTTTTGTGATGTAGCCTTTCACTCTCCCTCCTTTGACTCCTTATATCCATTGCCCAAAGGACACATGTAAATGGAAAAGGCAGAGGTAAAGCAGAGTACCTTACCCTGATTTTTCCATTTACATGTGCCCTTTCTGTGCCCCCTTGTCAGTTACTGACCAAGCCCTTATGCACCAAGACCAGGAAGGTCCCTCTTCAGTCTTTTGTGCCAACTGCTCTTGTGTTGGTGGATGCATCACAGGGGGCATACCAAGCCGCCATGGATCCTATGATCCACCTGGATCACATTTGGGAACTTGGAGACTCTTCTGCTCAGTCCCATAGTGCTGCTGTCCTAGGTAAGCATGGCCTCGGGGGTACCACTGTGATGCACTGTTTCCTTCCGGGAAAGGACACATGCAAAAAGACAAAGCCTGGATCAGTCTTGGTCTTTTCACATGTTGTCTTGCTGTAGCTCTCCCCTCAGTCTCCCTCCATTCAGGTGTAGTAAATGTATGCAGGTCAGGGCAAGAGGTTTTACATTAGCTCCCCCCTTTCAGTCCTTATGGCCATTGCCGAAAGGACACATGTAAATGGAAAAGGCAGAGGTAAGGCAGAGTGCTGGCACTTCATGCAATCGGGAGTCATTGCTGCTAACAGCAGTCTGAGTGGGTAGCCAGCACCGGTATGGGACACTTCAGATGCCCACGAGCTGAAGCCCCATGCCTGTCCTTGGCATATTAGTGGAGTGGCGGTCCTTACCCTGCTTTTTCCATTTACATGTGCCCTTTCTGTGCCCCCTTGTCAGTCATTGTATGTAATTTGGTGTTTTAACGGGTGGTAGGTATGTACCTCTGCAGTGTCATCACCACTTATGTACCTTTTGAAAAGAATACTGTCCCTGTGGATAGGAGTGAAGATTTGGATGGTCTAACCAGGTAATGTATTAGGATATACATATTTATGTAGTCTTCCAATACATCTGTCAAACATCAGTGGTAATTTGTTTGCACTTTATTTCCTGTGCAGGCTCATGCAGTTTCTGACGCTGACATGGCTTCATGAACAGGAGAACGGCAAGTGAGTGTGTGGGTTTGTGGCCATTTCTACATTCACTGGGCTGCCAGCCAGGCCTCCATAACTGAAAACCACTAAAATTTGAGATTCCCCACATCCAGTGGGAAGATATACTGGATTGCAAGAAGAGGTATGCATTGGACTGGAGTACTGCAGTTGTTAGAAGAGAAGTGTTCCATCTACCCTGAGCCCTACACCCTTGTGCCGCACATTGGAGGGAGTGATGTGACACCTGTGCCCTGGCCCAGCAATCAAGGTGCCTCAATCCTCACCATTAACACCAGTGAGGGGCGTCTCATATAGGAGTAAAGCATAACCAATACACGTAGTAAATTGCAATTTCCCTTAAGAGCACACAGAGATCACAGTCAGTCAGGGGCTGGTTGCTCCTTTGCTCTCCGGGTCCAAAATAAGACTCCCCACTGGCACAGCTATAGGGTCCAGATCTCAGCCTAGTGGGCAAGCTAAAACCTCCAACACCCTCTCTGTCCAACCAGTGTTTCGTGTCCCTGCCCAAGTAGCTGACACACACACACTTTGAGATAAGAGTTTATACAACCACACAGACACTCCTGGGAAGGGCTGGCACAGGTTCTCCAGCTGTGCCCCTTTTACCCAGACTATACAGTAGTACTACTTGCCACCACCCACTAATATTTATCAGCTACTCAAAGGCCCTTAAAAGGGTGTCCAATTATTACTGTGCAATATTATTATCCAATTGGTAAGTGTGACTAAACAGTCAAGGGTTATTTGGAGTGATTAGGCCAGTAATCACTATAAATATGCAATGTACTATAGAGCTTAAATTATCTCTACACAAAACAGCCACAGTTGAAAGGTTTAAAAATATTTAATAATAAATTTTAAAAACACAAGGCAATACTTCTTACTACACATTGCTAGTCAAGAGTTCAGAGATCACAGAGAAATACTTAAAATAATTCAGTAGTACAGATCTGACATCATAGAAAAACACTTAGTCTAATCTTTCTATTTTCTAGCTATTTCTAAGAGAAAACACAAGTCTAAGATAACTTACATATAGAGCAAGACAGTGCTGAGTTAGATGGTCAAGACAAAAATGCTTAATGGTATCTGATTCTCTCTGTTTTTAAAATCACATTCCTGTTTCCCATTACATTATTCTTCACACTTCCCTGGTTTCCCAGGCTAACAGAAACTATATTTACATTCTTAACATCTACTTGTGTTATCTTGCAGCTGGTCAGGAAGCAGAGCAATAAAAATACATTTGCATGTTTAAATCTAGCAATTTAACTCTTGGTTAAAACAATAGAAAGAATGTCATCATTTAGACAGGCCAGAGCCGACTTTACATCAGAGGGTCACAACATGTTTTACTGTTGTTTCATTTTTTTCAGTTCCACACCTAACAACAGTTTTTTTCCATTTAAGACAACAAGCCTGTGTCTTACATTAATATTTACAAATGACAGAATTATCTATAAAACTCTATCTGGCTAGGCTGGCAGCCTTCACATCCCCCAACCCCGAGAACTCAAGCTAGTTTTTCAAGTGACCCTTGAGAAACACTGCTTGAGAGAGTTAAGTCTATCTGAGTATACCCTACCCCGTCCCCTGCCTTGAGAGCCCATCTGCATTGACATTGCTAATCCCACTGAGTTGCTGCACTGACATATCATATGCTTGCAACCCTAGGCTCCATCTTAGCAACTTGGCATTTTGCTGGCTGGCTCTGTTTAACCATGTTAGGGGGTTGTGATCTGTCATAACAGTGAATTTCCTTCCATACAGATAAGGCTGAAGTTTCTGCAGTGCTCACACTATGGCTAGGCATTCCTTTTCTACAGCTGCATAGCACTCCTCCCTGGGTTGGAGCCTATGACTGAGATAAACCACTGGGTGCTCTTCTCCCACTGAAGAAATCTGGCTAAGTAGAGCCCCCACCCCATGGTTTGAAGCATCCACCTGCACAACAAATTATTTGCTGTAATCTGGACTGGCTAATACAGGGGGTCCTCCCAAAGCTTCTTTAAGCTTCTTGAATGCCTGCTCACATGCTGGGGTCCACGCTACCTTATCTGGCCTGTTCTTCCTTGTCAGGTCTGTGAGGGGAGTAGCTATGTTACTGTAACTGGGGGCAAACTTTCTGTAGTACCTTGCTGTCCCTAAAATGCCTCACCTGCTTTTTAGTAAGAGGTGCATGCCATGCCTGCTCCACTCTATGTCCTAGATAGGAGACTTCTGCCATAAACACCTGACATTTGCTCAGCTTAATGGTCAACCCTGCCCTCTGTAGTCTGCCCAGCACCTCCCTGACATGCTGAAGGTGCTCTTGCCAGGAATGGCTGTAGATGGCAATATCATCTAGGTAAGCAAGGGCAAACCTTCCTGCTCCTGCTAGGATATAATCCACCAGCCTCTGGAAAGTTGCTGGGGCATTCTTTATCCCAAAGGGCATCTTTGTGAACTCATACAAGCCAAAAGGAGTCACAAAGGCTGACTTCTCTCTAGCACTGGAAGTCAAGGGCACCTGCCAGTAACCCTTGGTAAGATCAATGGTTGTAAGATACTTAGCCCCACCCAGCTGCTCTAGGGCCTCATCTGTCCTCGGCATGGGGTAAACATCTGACTCTGTGTGACTATTTAATTTCCTGTAGTCCACACAGAACCTGGTGCTGCCATCCTTCTTTGGAACCAGCACCACTGGGGATGCCCAGGGACTGTTGGACTCTTGAATCACCCCTAGTTCCAACATCTGCTGTACCTCCTCCCTCAGAGTCTGTTTGACTCTCTCAGGCACTCTATAAGGGGCCTGTCTAATAGGCCTTTACTGCCCTGTATCCACCTGGTGCTGCCCCAGATGGGTGCACCATGGTTTTCCAGTGAACATGTCCCCAAATGCCTGCAGCACTACTCGGATTTCTGGAACCTGGGTAGGAGATAGCTGCTGGGACATTGCTACCCCTTCTACTAAGGTGTCAGCCCGAGCCTCACTGAAGAGATCAGTCCCCAGATCTCCTTCAGACTCTTCCTGCAATCCACTGCAAATGCTCAGCACAAGGGCCTCCCTATCATGGTAAGGTTTCATCATGTTAACATGGTACAGTTTGTGCCCCTGCCTTCTACCTAGCAGTTCCACCATGTAGTTAACATCACTTACCTTTCTTACCACCTTGTAAGGTCCTTCCCATGCTGTTTGCAGCTTGTTGTGACTGACAGGAATGAGAACCATTACCTGCTGCCCCACAGCATACTCTCTGGCTCGAGCAGTCCTGTCATACCACACCTCTTTCTGTTGTTGGGCTTCTGCCAAGTTCTCCTGGGCCAAGCCCATGAGTTCCCCGAGCCTTATCCTGAGGTTTAGGATGTATGCTACAACAGACTCCTTGTGAGACTTGCACTCACCTTCCTACTCATCTCGATTTAAATCTAGAGGTCCCCCCACCCTATGCCCATACAGCAACTCAAAGGGTGAAAAACCTGTGGATTCCTGGGGAACCTCTCTGTAAGCAAACAACAGATGGGGCAAATATTTGTCCCACTCCCTCTTAAACTGATCTGAAAATGCCCATAGCATGGACTTAATTGTAGAGTTTAACTTCTCAACAAGACCATTAGTCTGGGGATGGTAGGGAGTGGTCTTCATGTGCTTCACCCCACAGGACTTCCACAGACAAACCAGCAGGTCTGACATGAAATTGGCAACTCTGTCAGTCAGTTTTTTTTTTGAGAAACCTACCCTGCTGAAAATCTCTAACAAAGCATTTGCCACCTTCTCTGCCTCAATGGAGGACAAAGCCAATGCATCAGGGTATCGTGTAGCATAGTCCACTACCACTAGGATATACTTTTTTCCTGTGGAACTTGGGGTACTGAGAGGATCCACAATATCCATCGCTACCCTCTGAAATGGCTCCTCAGTCACAGGCAAAGGCACCAAAGGAGCTCTCACCTTGTCTCCTGCCTTGCCTACCTTTTGGCACTGCTCACAGGTCCTGCAGTACCCTGTTACATCTCTGGAAATTCCAGGCCAATAGAAGTTCTGCATGCCTCTTTGTATGTTTTATGCCTATATAACCTGCAAAGAGAATATCATGGGCTATGGCTAGAAACACCTTAGAATCAGAATAGGTGAACATCGTAGTGATATTCGGAATCAAAAGTCAGCAATGCCCACTTTCTATGGCTAGAAATGCCAGATGGTAAGCTCCAGGCACTACCAACTGCTGTACTCTCTCACCTTCTAGCCCTCCCTCAGGGGTCCCCTCTCTGTATACTAACCCTTTGTCCCAGTATACAGATTCCCCCTTTCCTTTAGAATCAGGTACCTCCCTAGTTACCTGCCTCAGGCCTTGCAATGTAGGGTCTGACAGTTGAGCCTGTCTCAACTCTCTCCTTGTAACTTTTCCCTGCTCCCCTTCCACAGGAAGTCTGGCATCCTCTGACAGTGGTGCCTCACTGTCAGCCTGGGTACTACTACTCACCTCTATCCACAAGCAGCTGTGGCTCACCTTCAGTTTCACTGCTACAGAGTAGCTCCCTCCCTCTAGTAACCACCTCACCAGTCCTGACCGCCAGTATGTAGTCTGTCTGGGTCTCTCTCAGGCTATCAGACTTACCTGCTTGTTTCCAAGCCTGACTGCATGTAACTGCACAAGCACAGGGTACTGCACTATCAAAATCATTCCCTATCAGGACATCTGCAGGTATATCCTCAAACACACCTACTTGCTGGTTCCTTTTCCACCCTCCCAGTCAAGGTGAACCCTAGCCAAAGGTATTTGAAATGAGATCCCTCCTAAAGCCCTGACTGGAGTAGACTGCCCAGGCAAGTAGTGCTTTTCTGTAACCATTGCAGGCTTTACAATGGTTATATCAGAGGCTGTGTCTCTCTTGGTAATGGCCTCTTTGCCATTCGCTACAATAGGATATAACCTCTGGTGGTAGTTTGGTACCCTTGTTGTCCCAAGACAACCTACTATTGGCATTTTGTCTTTCCCACTTACTGGCTCCCTCACCTTTTGTTCCCCACCTTGCCACCTGTATGCCACATGGCCCCACTGGTTGCATTCAAAACATTTAACCCTAGCTCCTGGACATGTACCTGGACTAGTGGCTTCCCCTGCTATTGGCAGATTCTGTTGGGGCAGTCTGTGCTGCCCACCATGGGTTCCTTTAGCCCCATGAGCAGCACTGGGGGTCCCTTTCCTGTGCAGGGCTGCCCTGCTTGCCAGGTATAGGTCTCCCTTCTTCCCCAACTCATCTGAAGTAGCACATTGTCTATCAGCTAACCAGATCCTCATGTCCTCAGGCAAAGTGCTAAGGGCTTGTTCCCTCTCTAAAAGGTCTGCCAGCCCTTCACAAGTGGTGACCTGACATCCACTCACCCACCTATGGAAATAAATGCTCAGTTTAGCAACATATTCACACACACTTTCATCTGCCTTGTGTCTATGCTCACGAAACTTTTTCCTATACGTTTCATGTGTTAGCTTAAACAATTCTAACAAATGCTTTTTAACAGCAGTATAATCAAAACATGCAATGTCAGACATTTTTCACAAAACAGTTACTGCTTTACCATGGAGTAAGGGGGTCAGGAACGGTACCCAGTGCCTTTGGTCAACACCATACTGTTTGCATACCCTCTGAAACATATGAATGAAACTATCAAAATTATCCCCCTCTTCAAACTGCGGAAGAAATTTACTGACCTGTTGTGCTTCTGGGGTCCAGTTACTCCCTTCCCCATTACCTCCATGACTCTGGCGAAGAGTCAGCATCTCCATCACATGCTGCCTCTACTTTCCCTCAGCTTCTAGGCATAGCAGTTTGTCATTCTCCTCAGCCTGCAAATGTCACAGTCTCTCATTATCCTCAGTCTCTAGATGTCTCAGTCTCTCAGTTGCTTCTATTTCCACACGCCTGGCCTTCAACTCAAGTCTCTTTATCTCCAGATGGATTTTAAGTCCTCTGCAGAAAGGTTGAGCTGTCCATTCTCCGAGGGTATTATATCTCCACTGCCAGTCTGATTGTCCTCCTGGTTGCTGTATTCTGATGCAGCTGTAACCAAGGCTGCTATCAGGTCTGCCTTAGTCAGGATTCCATGCACCAGTCCCCTAGCCTGGCATATCTCCACCAGCTGGCTCCTTGTCAGCTTTTGTTACTCCTCTGCTGACATGCTGCCTGCTCACCCTGACTAACTTAGCTAACAAAAGAAATAAAACAATTGTGATCTGAACTATTCACTGCTTGGCTGATTTAGAGTACAAAACACCTTTAAAGCTCACTGTACACAAGCTACAGGAATTCACTCTACCCACACCACTGCAAGCCAATTAGTATTTGCCACCAATTAATATGTGATGTGGATATCCCACCACTGCCAAGCAATTAATATGTGATGCCCGTGCCCTGGCCCAGCAATCAAGGAGCCTCAATCCTCACCACTAACACCAGTGAGGGGTGTCTCATATAGGAGTAAAGGATAACAAATACACACATTAAAGTGCAATTTCCCTTAAGAGCACACAGAGATCACAGTCACTCCGGGGCTGGTCACTCCCTTGCTCTCCAGGTCCCCAATAAGACTCCCCACTGGCACAGCTATAGGGTCCAGATCTCAGCCTAGTGGGCAAGCTAAAACCTCCAGCACCCTCTCTGTCCAACCAATGCTTCATGTCCCTGCCCAAGTAGCTGACACACACACACACACACACACACACACACACTTTGAGGTAAGAGTTTATACAACCACACAGACACTCCTGGGGAAGGCTGGCACAGGTTCTCCAGCTGTGCCCCTTTAACCCAGACTATACAGTAGTACCACTTACCACCACCCACTAATATTTATCAGCTACTCAAAGGCCCTTAAAAGGGTGTCCAATTATTACTGTGCAATATTATTATCCAATTGGTAAGTGTGACTAAACAGTCAAGGCTTATTTGGAGTAACTTGGTCAGTAATCACTATAAATATGCAATGTACTCTAGAGCTTAAATTATCTCTACACAAAACAGCCAGAGTTGAAAGGTTTAAAAATATTTAATAATTGTTTGTTTGTGTCTTTCGGCTTTTCCCGGTTAGGGGTCGCCACAGTGGAACTCCGGTCCGCTAATGATTGGTAGTGGATTTTTACGTACCGGGTTACCAGCCCTGATGCACAACCTTCAACGAAGGCACACCCCATTCACGTATGCCTCCACACAGAAGACGCTCTAGCTGAGAATCGAACGGGACAACGTCTTGCTATGAGGTGACACCGCTACCGCAGCACCACCACTGCAGTATACATAATACTAAAAACATAAGACAATACGTCTTACTACACAGTGCTAGTCAAGAGTTCAGAGATCACAGAGAAATACTTAAAATAATTCAGTAGTACAGTTCTGACATCACAGAAAAACACTTAGTCTAATCAACTTAGTCTAATCTTTCTAGTTTCTAGCTATTTCTAAGAGAAAACACAAGTCTAAGATAACTTACATATAGAGCAAGACAGTGCTGAGTTGGATGGTCAACTCAAAAATTCTTAATGGTTTCTGATTCTCTCTCTTTTTAAAATCACATTCCTGGTTCCCAATACATCATTCTTCACACTTCCCTGGGTTCCCAGACTAACAGAAACTACATTTACACTCTTAACATCTACTTGTGTTATCTTGCAGCTGGTCAGGAAGCACAGCAATAAAAATACATTTGCATGTTTAAATCTAGCAATTTAACTCATGGTTAAAACAATAGAAAGAATGTCATCATCTAGACAGGCCAGAGCCGACATTAGATCAAAGGGTCGCGACATGTTTTACGTGGTCAGCAGAGAGCACTGTTGTTTCATTTTTTCAGTTCCACATCTAACAGCAGTTTTTTCCATTTAAGACAACAAGCCTGTGTCTTACATTAATATTTACAAATGACAGAATTATCTGTAAAATTCTGTCTGGCTATGCTGGCAGCCTTCACAGATATCATCAGTCAACCACTCAGAAGGCTAAGGTTTCAAATCAGAGCAATGTTTGAACAATTGCAGTCGTGGTGGCCATATTGTCATTTTGTGTGGTCTGACATAATTCCTCGCCAGATATGGAAAACAGCAAACAGTCAATGGGCAGTGCATAAGGTCAGACGTTTACAGAATGTGTTCATGCATGGCTTGATGCATAGAGTCAATGGACCTACAATCTGCCTTGACAGCATTACCGCAGAAGATGTTCACCTGTTCAGAGGGGATGGCATTCACCTTACTGAGGAGGGCATTGCATTGTCCTTGACTGACCTCCACAATGGCATGAGGAGAGCTATGCAGGATTGGTAGCACACAGCTTGTGAGAAGAATGGAAAACACGCATGACCAAGTAGGACCAGTATGGTAAGTCAAACTCTATTATGAATTGTGTTGTGTAAAATTATATTTTTCTGAGTTTGGCAAATAACTGTTGGAAGGAGTAGGTGAAGATGCTGAGAAAGAACAACTGTTTCAGGAGAGTGCTACCATGCACAATCAAATATGTCAGTAACCATCCTGCAATACTTCATTTTTTATTCTTCTTTTATCAGGCATGTGTAGAGTTTAGATGACAGGAAGGGCTTAGTAATACAGAACTTGATCCCTTAAGTCCATTGCTAAATGGACACATGTAAGGAAGACAGCTGACACTGAAGGAGGTCATGAGACTGTAGTGGTATCAGCTGTTTGAGTGTGTAGCCAGCACAGGTATTGGACAGATCAGATGGCTTTGCATGCCACTAAAGTCCCATGCTTGTCCTGGGTTCATCAGTGGAGTGGCGGTCCTTACCTTACTTTTTCTTTTTACATGTACCCATTCAGCAGTATGTTGGCTACACCAAGAATGTGTATATTTACATTGATATCTGTCTACATGGTAAAACAACTGGGTCTAAATGCTGTACACTTGTACAGATTTGTTTGTTTAGGACTTAGGTTATGGAAATTATGATTTTTGTCATATTTTGGTAAATAACATTGCAAGGGAGCATCTGAATGTGGTAAGGAATACCTCATTTGAAGACAGTATTCATAGTTCCAACATGGTAAAATAACTGTGTCTTTATGTTGTACACATATACAGCTATCAAAATTTGTTTCGGACTTATGGTTATGGAAATTATGATTCGTTTCGTATTTTGGTAAATAACTTTGCAAGGGAGCATCTGAATGTGCTAAGTAATAGCTCATTTTGAAGACATAATTCATACTTCCAACATGGTAAAATAATTGTGCATGTATGTTGTACACATGTGCAGATATCAAAGTTTGTTTTGGACTTATGGTTATAGAAATTATGATTTGCTTCATATTTTAGTAAATAACTTTGTCAGGGAGTATCTGAATGTGCTAAGTAATAGCTCATTTTGAAGACATAATTCATACTTCCAACATGCTAAAGGAATTGTGCCTGTTTGTTGTACACATGTACAGATATCAATGTTTGTTTCAGACTTATTGTTATAGAAATTATTTTTTTTTCATATTTTGGTAAATAATTTTGCAAGGGAGCATCTGAATTTGATAAGTAATACCTCATTTTGAAGACAGTATTCATAGTTCCAACATGTTAAAATAACTGTGCCTTTATGTTGTACACATGTACAGATATCAAAGTTTGTTTCAGACTTATGGTTATGGAAATTATGATTTTTTTCATATTTTGGTAAATAACTTTGCAAGGGAGCATCTGAATGTGGTAAGTAATACCTCATTATGAAGCCAGTATTCATATTTCCAACATGGTAAAAGAATAGTGCCTTTAGGTTGTACACATGTCCAGATATCATAGTTTGTTTTGGACTTATGGTTATGGAAATTATGCTTTTTTCATATTTTGGTAAATAACTTTGCAATGGAGCATCTCAATGTGTTAAGTAATGCCTCATTTTGAAGACATAATTTATAGTTCCAACATGGTAAAAGAACTGTGCCTGTATATTATACACATGTACAGATATCAAAGTTTGTTTCAGGCTTAGGTTATGAAAATTATGATTTTCATATTTTGGTAAACAGCTTTGCTAGGGAGCATGTCAGTGTGCCAAGTAATAGCTCATTTTGAAGACAGTTACTTCTTACAACATGGTGAAAAAACTGTGTCTGTGCACTGTACAAATGTATAGATATCACAGTTTGTTTAGTCTTGTAGGATTATGAAAATTATACATTTCCAATACTTCTCATTATTACGCCCATATCTTTGCAAGGGGGCATGGTGATGACACAAATGATGCATCATTCTAAAGCTGACATTGAGACACGCATCTTCTACACTGATATATAGTCTCTGTCTGTTACAGGTGATGTGATATTATGCTTTGTTTATTTATAAATTATGAGAAATATTAATCATATTTCTGTGATTATCTCCATAAAGGAGCATCAGACAGTAATGGTTAAGGTATCATTTTAAAGCTGAAATTCAGACAAACAAATTAAATACAAATTGTTTGGGTCTACATGGTACACTGACCAATATTTTGTGCTTTGCTTTTCCAAAAAGGTAAAAAATATGCACAATATCAGCATTCCTTGCCAGATATTTAATAATGACATTGATACGCACTATCAACATTTACACTGCTGGAAAGGTCATTGTCTGCTGAACAACTGATTTTCTGAAAATGAGCTCAGGCTGCACTGTTATTCCTATGGTGGAATTAAGCAGGCAGCTTTTTCTGAGCTGCTCCGGAGTGAATGAGTTAAATCATGTAGAACAGCCATATCCACAAAAACCTGTTAAACCAACATTGCTTCAAATGTAAAACAGCAATACTTACATTCTGTCACCATGTCTGTAACACCCCCCTCCTGTTTGCTGGCCTGTCTCCACAGTGTATGCTGTAAGAGGTATTTCCAACTAACCCCTGTGATGCTGTTTGTCAAACACCCACATGAAGTCCTGCTCACAGTGAAGGAAAAGGGACAACACCCACATAAAGTGCTTAGTTGCAGGAGTGCGTTTCCATGCAGTTAGCTATTGGAATGCACAGGTCATCAGCTGATCATGAGCATCCCTTACAAAACTCAAGCTGCTGCCTATGCAAAACAGACAGAGAGAGAGAGAGAGAGGGAGACAGAGAGAGAGACAGAGACAAAGTAAGAAAGGAAGGGTGTAAGAGAGCAAGAGCCAAGTGTGTGTGTGTATGATCCCTAGGTGGAGAGTGGTATCTGGGTATTATAACAGTTGCATATATTGTTTACTACTCCATACTGTCACATAGTAATTGCACATGGCTGTACACATTTACGGCTGAAGATTGCCTATGACAACCTCTACAGCATTTGAAAACTGTTGGCCTTGTAATGTGGACAATGAGTCATATAAGTCTTCAATATAATGATGTTACAAAACCCACACTGCAATAGATCCTGTAAGTACACACTCACCCCAACAGGATATTGATGACACATGCACAAACACACACTTACCAGTACTGAGTTTCAACCCCCTACCTGACTATGTATTGCTATTACAGTGTTATGCAGTTATTGCACGCACCACAGAGCTAACATGTTGGAGAGCTGTCCAAAGGTATTTTTGAAGGCGAGTGACATCAGCAACAGTGCTAAAGAAGGGGTAAGGTAAGTGTTGTACATGTGAACGTCCAGAAAAGCAGGTGTCCATGGAGACACAGACACACTCTGTCATGGAAACACAAACATCATCACAATGGCAGGATCAAGATTAGAACCCTTACCTAACTAGTTTGCTACACTACAGTATTATACAGTTATCACAAGCACCACAGAGCTTATATAGCTGATACATGGCCAAAGTGTTATGTCAAGGTCAATGGCATAAGCAGGTGTGCTAAAGTAGGCCAATGGGAGGTGTAGTGATTGTGAATGGCTTTAAAATCATTAATCTCCACACACACACACACACACACACACACACACACACACACACACACACACACACACACACACACACACACACACACACACACACACACACACACACACACACACACAAACACACACACTTGCTAGTACTGAGATGCATAGGTTTATTGCTTCACAGGTGTGTAGTAGGTGGATGGGTCTGGCAGCTGTACAAGGCTAGGCAAAGGGAATACCTTGGCATCAGGCCACATGACAATGGTCTCCAGTGTGGCTCAGGGGTGTAGTCCCTGGAGTGGTCCCCACAGGTGGGTACTGTATTCATCATCCACTCATCTCAGTTACTATTGTGAGTGGCCAGTGATGTGCACTGCTTTCCATGTATGTGAACTATATTCCATAACATGAACAGTGTTAGGGTTGTGTACATGTCCCACACGCATGTTCTTTGACATGTGGATGTGTACTTGAGGTCTCTTGGGCATGTTGTGTGTACAGATTATCTTCTGATGTAGCATTCCTGACCTCATTTGGGGAGATCTGGCTATGGAACTGAGGTTGTGCTTGCACCTACATTGACAACATGATACATGGTATCAGTGGAGTTAGTGGTGTCTGCCCATACAGGACAGGCATATAAGGCATGGTATTCCCTTTGTGGGTTACATTTGCAGACTGTACAGTTGTTGCAGGTGCCCTGTGTGGAACATAGCAAAAGGACCACTGTAAGCATTTATTTGCTTATTGTAGGGATGGAACAGTGTGCCATGTCCTTTTACTTGCTGGATAACACACAGTCAGGAAATGTTACACATCACAGTCTTTCTGATGTCAGTGGCAGTGTTGTGTTCAACAGGCATGTAGTCCACTGCAATCACACTGTGGTTGCTATCTGTGGGCAATATGCAGGGAACTACCAATATAGTGGTTGTTGCCTAGCCAAGTGTGTTTGTGTATGAGATATGGGTGGAGAGTGTTCTCTGAGTAATAGAAGGGTTGCCTATATTGTTCAGCAATCCATAATGTCACATGTAGGGCTATGGATTGTCTACACCTCTGCTGTTTGACATCTGTTTCCTTGTAAGGTGAACATTGTGACATATAGTAGGTCCTCAGTATAATAATTTAGCAAAACCCGCCCCACAATGCATTCTGTCATTACACAATCACAACAACCTCCACACAGGATACTGATGACAGACACACAGATACACACACACTTGCCAATACTGAGATTCAAACCCCTCCCTAGCTATGTATTGCTACTACAATGTAACGCATGTATCGCACCTGCCACAGAGCTTATTGGATGGATGTTGACCCAAGGTACTTCTAAGGTGAGGAACATCACCAGCCCTTGTAAATACTGGCATTGGGTGATGTAGTGGGTGAGAGATCCCCAAAATAATTTTACCCTAATCACACATTTACATTTGCCAGGGGTGAGGTTCAAACCTCTATCTAACAATCTTTACAGACCATTATGTTACGCATTTACCACATGCACTACTGACCTGACATGGTTTAGGTTTGGCAACAGGTACTTGTAAGGTGGATGATATCTACAGGACTGCTAAAGTCAGGCTTTGAGATGTGTACTGGCTGTAAATGGGACCAAAATCCTTGAGGTACACACACATACACTTGCCACAGATGAGATTCAAACCCATAGTTGTGTAGTTATTGCTACTACATTGTTCCACATTTATGGTATGCACCACAGAGCTTATAGGGCTAGCCCATACCTAATGGGGTATTTCAATGTGTTTGACATCAGCAGGCTTGCTAAAGTAGGGTAATGGGAGGTGTAATGACTGTGAATGGCCTCAAAATAATTAATCTCTACACACACACACACACACACACACACACACACACACACACACATGCACACACACAGAGTTTCACAGTTGCCACGTCTGGGATTAGAACTCCTACCTGATTAGTATGTTACACAATAGCATTATGCAGTTATCGCACACACTATGGTGCTTATAGGGCTACCCCTTTTCCAAAGGTGTATTTCAAGGTGAATGACATCAACAGGCTTGCTAAAGTAGGGCAATGGGATGTGTAGTGACTGTGAATGACCTCAAAATCATTAATCTCTACACACACACACACACACACACACACACACACACACACACACACACACACACACACACACAGTTTCACAGTTGCCATGTCTGGGATTAGAACTCCTACCTAAGTAGTATGTTACACTACAGCATTATACAGTTATTCCACAAGCTATGGAGATTATGGGGCTGATAATTGGCCAGAGGGTTATTTCAAGGTGACTGACATCAGCATGAGTGCTCACAAGGGCTTTGGGAAGTGCATAAACCATTCCTCTGGGAACACACACACAACACTCAGTCACACACAACTTTAAATTTGACAGGACTGGGTATACAAATGCTAGATGAATACTGATTTGTACTATCATGTTACACAGCTGTCACAAGCACCACCAACACTATAGGGCTGAGGCTACCAAAAGCAATTGTGTACAGTGATTGACATTGGCACATCATGTGATATTGGCCAATTGGATGTGTGGTGGGTGGGACAGGACTCATGATGGCTGTCTCTTTATCACTGTCTGCCTCTCTCTTCCTCACATCTCTGTGCATGTATGTTTGACCTATTATAGTGTGTTGGCCTTGGATATGTGTGAGTATTCCTAGTCAATGTGTGTGCAAAGCATGAATGGTGTGCAATGTAGTGTGTGTACACAGACATCTGCGACTGACTGATATGTATAGTCCACTGTTGTTGTCAGACATGGGCTTCAGATCTCTAAGTGTAGGAGCATGCCCAGTATAACCTTCTGTATTGAGCGTGTGAATCCACCAGTGCAGGATTTTGTGTTCTACACCTACAGCTACCAACCTGTTTCTGCAGGATATCTGTAGATAGGTTGATCATATGGAGACACAATGGGCAACAGATAGTGGGATACTGTAACTATTGCTGTCTGTGCTGCTTGTGTTACATGGTTGGTGTTAGCAGAGATATTCAGATATGTACTGGTTTACACTATGATGTATTATGTCATCAACTACCAACAGATATACTTATTTGTTCACAGTTATTTCCAGGGAAATACAAGATGAATGAAGCTGTATCCAGTATTGTGGTCTGCAGGCTACATATTCTTGCACACTGATGCCATTCTGGAGGGGTAGCTGCAGACACTTTCTGATGGATCTGTGTAAATGGTCCAGCCATAGCTCTCAACCTTCCATCTCCAAAATGAGGAACACTTACCTTCATAATGTGGAACAAATGGGCAAAATGTGGGGAACACATGCAAATGCTAACTAACACTAACTACTAGGAAGGTCATAGGATGGTTAAAAATATGCTGGTTTTACTTTGTAAAGAGATCCTTTAATGAATTCATATAATTTCTTTTTTTTTATAGATTAGATTTCAAAAAAAAAAAAACTAAACATGTGTGTGACAGACTCTCTCAATGTGGAACTGAACTTGAGGAACAGGAACATTTACTTTTAAGAATGAGGTATGTGTTGAGTCTTGTTCTAGGAGAGGTAGGGAGAGGTATGGGTCCAGCACCTTGGTACTGTGGTGGCTGAGGTTCCCCTGCTTGTACATCTATCGACATAACAGAATGGCCATATCCTGCTGTGACCATACCTCTAAGCTGTACAGATTCACCCAGGTTACCCAGAGGCAGGGCTCATATATCTGGTCAGTTCCCCTTCACTTTGTGGTTTACGAGCGGGTTTGTAGCCACCCATTACTGGGTTTGTAGGCAGGGGTAGTATGGGCACACATCAGAGTTTCAGACTTCACACACTCCATGGCGTCCATGCTTCTGCACCCCCCCCACGTTGTTATTCTGTCCTCTTCCTAACATTATACGAGTGATATCTGCGAAGTATCCCTATAGTTGTCCCTTCATCCCAGCGTTATTTAGGGGTTGGTCCACAGTTCATGCAGTAGGACATGGCAGGCATGCTACTGAGATTTGTCAACATGGCCTTGCATTTGTGTTCTGTGGACTGTGTTAAGTTGTAATATGGGACCCCATGAGATAACATACATTGGCAGTATGGGTGAGGCACAGGCCTTTGACAGAGGACTGTAGGGCATTTGGTAGTGATGTAGGCCATCTGTAGCAGGCCAGTGCATTCTGCCACTCCTACAGTCCCAGGCTGCAAGCCACTGGATTCCCCTGGTGTGACAGGGTAAGTGTGGGAGGTGTTAATGACAGTTTCTATCCATATTAATCCATTGGTCTGGATGCTGGCAGGGTACTGCTTACAGGTAGGGACACACCTGCATAGGACACCTCTTCAGCATGCTGCATTCTGTGGGTATTCCCATACAGAAGTGGGGGTCATGCTGTACTCATTCCCAACAGCAGGGATATGACCTGTGATAAACCTGTGGATGATGGTGGGGTGAGCTGAGTGTATGTGTGATATGGAGGCTTCTTGCAGCTGACTCACAGATATGCCTGGGACATTCCCCTTATGTTGCCTTGTGTGGGGACATAGGCATTCTCTCATTACTTCATAACTGTGCCTTTTGTGGTCTGCCAGTGATTGGCCAGAATACATCAGTATTCCATACTACACAGACAACTAATATGTTGCTAACCTGTATGTACAATTGCAAAGGTGTGTGCAGTTGACAGTTACATTTTATGTACTCTGTCTAGGGTACTTCCACCTGTGTACTGTGTGTATGCTTGGGCCCACATTCATGGCATGTCCATCTTTCAGATGGTGACAGATATGGACATCTGAACAATGACTATGGATGACTGCTGAATTGGGTCTTGCTGGGATGCATTATGGTTGGCACTGCAGTTGTCAGAACATGGCCCTGTCATCAACAATAGTGGCCATAGCCCACCAGGACACAACCCTACATCCATACATGCTGACCACTTCTTCACAATGTAAAACACACAACAACCTAACACACAGAGCCCTGCATATTGTACACATGCAACAATCTATCCTGTAAATTGGGCCAGCTCAGGTAATCTGTGCTCCATTGTTATTAACCCCACTCATATATGTTACTACATTTCTACATATGATTGGGGGAGGGGCACACCTGACAACTGTAAACATTTGCTATGACTGTACTGGTATTTCAGGTACTCTGTTGGATTTTATTTCATTTTGTATTCTGACCTATCATGCAGACTAGAGGCATATCAGTAGAGTACAGATCTTAGGTTTTATTGACCTGCATTCCAGTTTCAGACTTCATACCTTGCAGAACTAACATACAACTGCCTGACCTGTTGTAGTCTGTCTGTGTAGGTCTGGAGGGGGGCTGTTATCCATTGCCATTAGTTGGAGGCCTAAGCACAGCCTTTCTTTATGGTCATCTACACCTGTCCTGCTGGCTGAGGCTGTTGTTGGGTATGTGAACCTCACTGACATGCATGTGTGTGTCCTATGGACACACATTTGGGTGACTATATGTACTGCAGTGGGATTTGTGACCTTGTCTAGTACTGCCTACTTTGTTGTCACCAGTATTTGTTATGGATTCCATGCTGCCCATATAGGTGTCCACTATCTGCTACCATCCCATTCAGCCACCCAATTCCCTTGCATGCTCACATCCATACCATAGCTACGACTAGCAGAACATACTACTCCATTCAGCAATTGATAGGAAGAGTGAGTTACTTGTGGCTGTGGCAGTATTGAGGATGGTGCTGAAGGGCTGACTATGTCGGATGCACATAGTACACTCCCTATACATGGTAAAGCATGGGTAGTGGCATGTTTGGCATCCCATTTACTGTATGTGTGAGTCAGAGACTGGTGTCATTCCCTGGGTCCCTACCGTGTCAGTGTATGTGCTATGCGTTGTCTCTTTGCCAAAGCCTGGGCATACTGGATGCTCCTCCTTCTGCCTACATGGGCAGGCTCAGGTTGTTCCTCCTCTGAGTCACTCTGTGTCTGTGCTGGCCTTGGCGATGGTGGGGGGCTGTGTGGCCCTGCCCCATGCTGTTCCTGCTGGTGCTGTTTCCACAGGATCATATTGTGTAGCATGGCACATACAATGAAAATTTGGGTACATGTAGCTGGAGAGTACTGTGAGGCTCCACTGGATATGTTCAGGCACCGGAACTGTGACTTGAGCATCCAAAACACACACTCTATTATGATTTTTGTTTGTGCCTATGCCTCATTATGGAGTTCTTATTCAGCTGTATGTGCATTTCTGATGGGTGTCATCAGCCACAGCTCCAGTGTGTAACCAGCATCCCCCACTAGGTGGCCATATGGGATGTCCCCACTGGCAAATCTCTGGTACAGCTGTGTCATATGCCAGATGTGGGAGTCGTGATAGTTTCCAGGGCTGCCAGCACACACATTCATTATATTGCCCTGGGTATCGCACATGACCTGGCAGTTGATGGAGGGGAAGCCCTTGGGGTTTATGTAGACCCTACCTTGCTGGCCAGGTGGTGCTTTGATGTGTATGTGCGTGCAGTCTATGGCACCCACTACTTTAGGATATTCTGCTATTTGGTGGAAGAGATGCATATTGCCAGTCAATGCCTCACAGATGTTTAGGAAATATATGTGCTCACTGGCATGTGCTGACATGGCATCCAGGAACTGGTGGAGTACCCTGGATGCTGATGCCAGTGAGATCCTCATGATATCCCCCAGTTGGCCTTTGGAAGGCACCTGTGGCTAGTATTTTTAAGCCTACACATACCTTAGTATCACAGAGAAAAAGTTCAGAAGACTGGATTAACGCCCGGTTTACACCTCAAAGCAAAAATGACAAAAATAAATAAACAGGTTGACCACGGCTGGTAAATCCAAATATACATTCACTTTCAGCAGAAAATCCAAATATACGTTCACTTTCAGCAAAATGTTCTTTAATAAAAAACAAGAGTAAGCGCTTTCATGATCTAAAACAGCTGATCGCTTCTTCAGACTCATTAAAAGCAGTTAAAGCATTGGTTTTTAAACCAAATACATCCAATCAAATAATACTTTTCTATGACATCATCTGATTAATTAATTAATTCAAGTGCAACAAATATATAACTAACTACCTTAAATCCTGTTACAAACAGTTTGAGTATCCTATAATACACATAACATATATAAAAAAATCAACACATAAAACCATAAAACAATATCTAACTATTTAATGTTTTAATGGTCTAGATTTTAAAAAAGGTTTCAGAGAGACAGCATTATTCAATCCTGGGGGCTTGTCTGCTTGAAGTAATATAATCCATTTCTGTTCTACTTCTTCTACCCTGTTCTTTATGTCCCCCCCCCCCTCTATTATTATTACTTATTTCTATAACCATGAAGGTGAAAATATGTCTTGTATTCTGTTCTTCTACATGTTTTGCTAAAGCATTTGTGTCTCTTTTGTTCGTTATATCTCTGAGATGTTCAAGAATACGTTCTTTCAAGCATCTATTGGTCTTACCTATATAAAAAGCGTGACATATAGTGCAAAAACCAAAATAGACTAAATTCTGTGTTCTACAATCAGCGTAGAAATTGACATCGATAGTGAATTCTAAAGTGGGATGTTTATATGTAGATTTATTATATAGGTACTTGCATGCCATACAATTCCTACAGGGAAAAGTCCCTAACCTTTGTGATTGCTTTAGTTGTTTATTAGATGTTGATTTATAGCAAAGTTGCCTTTTTAAAGATATTTTATTTTTAAAACAGAAACTAGGTCTGTCTTCTAATACATTCTGCAACTCAGAATCTGAAAGTAATATATTCCAATTTTTTTCAGTGATATTACAAAACCTTCTAATGTCACTAGAGTAAGTTATGGAAAATCTGACTTTCATATTAGTCGTATCTTGTATATTTCTGTCTTCTTCTATTGTATCTGAGAAGAAAGGTTTACATCTGCCATCTCTATTATCTACTGTAAATTGAATAATATTATCTATATCTTTTTTATTATAGCCTCTGGCTATGAATTCCTCCTCTAGTATTTTTACTCTGTCATTAAGGCCTTCATTCGTATTATACAACCGACTTACTCTCATAAACTGTCCTTTTACAACATTCCTATGTACAAATGTAGGGTGCATGCTCGATTTATGTAAAATATTGTTTCTCCATGCGGGTTTCCTGTACATCCCTGTGGTTATTTCATTTAAGTCTGTCTTTCTTACCAAGACATCCAAAAATTCTATAGAATCCTTAGAATATTGACTTGTAAATCTAAGAAACTCAGTAGTATTATGTAAGTATTCTATCATTCCTTGCAATTCCTCGGTTGTACCTCCCCACAATAAAAAAACATCATCTACAAAACGTATGTACCATATAATTTTTTCTGCATACATATTATTATTTAACACATGTTCACACGGCGTGTGCAAACAGCTACACCAATTTGGCATTGGTGGCCTGGGAAAATGAACATGTGTTAAATAATAATATTTTTTAATTTTTATATAGGTAAGACCAATAGATGCTTGAAAGAACGTATTCTTGAACATCTCAGAGATATAATGAACAAAAGAGACACAAATGCTTTAGCAAAACATGTAGAAGAACAGAATACAAGACATATTTTCAACTTCATGGTTATAGAAATAATAAGTAATAATAATAGAGGGTAGGACTTAAAGAACAGGGCAGAAGAAGTAGAACAGAAATGGATTATATTACTTCAAGCAGACAAGCCCCCAGGATTGACTAATACTGCCTCTCTGAAACCTTTTTTAAAATCTAGACCATTAAAACATTAAATAGTTAGATATTGTTTTATGGTTTTATGTGTTGATTTTTTTATATATGTTAATGTGTATTATAGGATGCTCAAACTGTTTTTAACAGGATTTAAGGTAGTTAGTTGTATATTTGTTGCACTTGAATTAATTAATTAATCAGATGATGTCATAGAAAAGTATTATTTGATTGGATGTATTTGCTTTAAAAAACATGCTTTAACTGCTTTTAATGAGTCTGAAGAAGGATCAGCTGTTTTAGATCATGAAAGCGCTTACTCTTGTTTTTTTATTAAAGAACATTTTGCTGAAAGTGAACGTATATTTGGATTTTCTGCTGAAAGTGAATGTATATTTGGATTTACCAGCCGTGGTCAACCTGTTTATTTATTTTTGTCACATACCTTAGTATCCACTGGGATGGGTTCCCCTCTGTTCGTTCTGTATGTGAGACGTGGCTGGCACAGCTCAATGATTTGCTGTAGGATGTCCTTGTCCACCCTATAGCACTCCACTATCTCCAGCTCATGTAGCCCCTGGTAGGTTATACTGGGTCTGTACACTTTTCTCCTTCTCCACACTGTGGGTTGGTCATCAGCGTTCTCATCCTGACCACCCTCAGTCTGTTCCACATATTGATGTATGAGAGCAACAGCAGCCCCTATCATTTTGTTAGTTTTGTCTGGTAAAATTTCCCCATCTGTGTACACCGGTGGTGTAGAGTTTGTGGGAAAACCAGAGTGAAAGGTGTTTGCATAGTTTATAGTAGTGTGCTGGGCTGGGCTGCTTCCTGTGTAATTGTCTGATTCTGATACATTTCACCTGCCAGCTATGTTAGTTCTCCTTGATTGCCTTCCTACTGCTGCTTTCCCTTCCCATTGCCTTCCTGTTTAAGGCCCGAGGTGTGCCTGGCATACCCAGTGCTCAGATGTGAACAGAACTGCTATTTCCTTTTTTTTTTTGTTTAAAACCCGGTGTGCGGTGTGCACACCCATTTAGGCAATGTAAATACTGCTAGGAAGCCTCAGACACACCCCCTTCCTTAGCTGTGCTTAGCTAAAGGCAAACACTGGCCACAGAGCTCCAATAAGCTTACAGCATGCATGACACACCCCCTTATGAAGTCAGCTACTTCTTAGACTTGCACCATGGTGTTACTGCACTTACACGGTTGGGTGCTGCCTAACACTGAGGGGAAATCTGTGATTCAGTATCAGTCCCCTCATTTGCATAAAACTGACTACTAATGCATGGTTACAAGACTGACACTCAGCCTCCCTTAGCAACCACTATTCAATGGTATTGTTGTCTTCTGCATGTCATTGACTATTATGGCAGAATGCTGATTTTGGTTTAAAAGCTTATTTCCAGCTTTTTTTTTTTATTTTTAGCCCGATCCTGTTTGCACACCGCTGCCCTACGCTTAAACAGCAGAAATTGGCCAAAAAAAATAAAAGTTATTTTTCAACTATTTACCATGCCAATGGCCGTATATTTGGCCATTGGCATGCCTACTACATTGAATACATGCTTTCTTTGGAGCTGTCATGCCTCCGTTTTGGAATTTGCAGAAATGTATTCGGTTAGTAACCAAATACATTTCTGCAGGTTACACTATTCCTGCACAGATGCCTGCATGCTTCCTGGATCACTAATTCACCTCATTTGCATGGTTTTCACCTGCAAATGAGGTAATTAGCATACAGGCGCTGTGTCTGTGCAGGAATAGTATTGGAACGCTCGTGCACGTCCCGGGAGCTCATTCTTGGATCGCTCCTCCGCCATATTGCGTGCAGCAACTCTTGCACTATTCCTGCACACCGTCCAGGGCTTGCTGAATACTGGGGCTTGTCTATTAACTTCACTTGAATAATTCCACAAAGAAACATCTGATGTTATGTTGTCCCTGTCTCACCTTCCTTCTTGTTGTTTGATTTCGGAGCCGATCCTCGGCTCTGACTCGGCCGTATTCTAAAGCTCGAGAACTTCCACTGGCTCGAGGCTAGACCCTATGCCATCATACCTAGTGCTAGTTACCCAGATCTCGTTTGCCACTTGAAGCTTCGAGATTGCTGGAGACTGGCTCAGGCTAAGTTTTTTGATTTTTCTTATTATATTCTGTACTAAACTCTTAAAATTTAAAGAAGTATTTTCTATAGATCAGTAGTAGCTGTTCTAGGATCCCTATCTCTGTTTTTGGCTGTTGTTGTTGTTCAGGCCATTGTTTTTTCCTTCAGGCCTATTCCCTTATGAATCCATTTTTAGTTAGAGGATTCACCCTTGCTTTTGCCTGCTTCAGTTAGAGGGTTTCCCCTTTATTCCCTCCTTCTCCCTTTCTGCTTAAGGAGATAGCTGCTTAAGTTAGAGGCTCTCCTTGGCTGGGGGAGTTGTCGTTTAACTTAGAGGCTCTCCCCCTTCCTTTATATTCTGTTTCTATGTAAAAAAAAAGAAAATTTAGATATACTTTTTTTTGTAATTGTTATTGTAGAGTGGTAAACTTTTCCTATAGCTATAATTTTGTTGTGCTTGTTGCTGTTTTGTGCTTATCAACAATGTCTAAAGTACGGCCAAGGAATCCAAGTCTTCTGGATTCAAAAAGTGTGACTCTTGCTCCCAAAAAATGTCCCTGACTGATGGACATACTAGCTGTGTTTATTGCCTGGGAGCTGTGCACCTGCAGGACTTGTGGTCCATTTGTCATGCTTTCAGTGCCAGAGTCCTGCAGGAGCACAAAAACAAACTTATATTGAAAGGTTTATTAAAAGGTCTCTTTGACACACCAATGAAAGGGAATCAGGTTAAAAAATCAGAAAAATCCTCCAAACCGACAACTCTGTCACTTATGACCTTGCAGCCGTCGAGGCAGAAAGACAAATCCTCCAGTTCGTTGGATCCAAAACTTTTCAGGTCCGACAAGACTTTATCTCCTGTAGTTCCGTCAGTGTCCTCAGAACCATCTAGGAGTCACAAAAGGACTAGGTTTCCTTCTTTGGAACTGGTGCTGTCTGCTCCACAGTCACTGCTTCTCCAGTCTGTGGTGGGCAGTCACTGATCATCCACCCACTCCTCTCGGTCATTCAGGAGCCTTTCAGACGATGATGTAGAGAGAGTGGTGAAGAGGCTACTCAAGACACTGGCTCTCGCCAAAATCTTATGGAGCCCAGCCCGTATGGATGTGGAGCCAACTACTTTACCCCCCCGGATCATCTATTCCTTTTTTGACTCACCTGAGCCCGAAGCTGGAGTGCATTGAAGTCATTGTGGTGGAACCATTGGTTCCGAAAACCTCCTGTCTCTCGGTTCCAACAGCTGCTCCAATCTCCTCGATACCTCCTTCTATCGTGGGATCTGGGAGCCGACACTCCCTTGTCAGCTCCGAGGGGGGGTGGCATTGGACCCTTGTCCAAACCCACTCTCCCTCTTGGAGCTTCAGTGCAGGTGAGCTCGGCTCCCACATCAGCCTCGGAGCCATTGCCCTTGGTATAGGAGAGGTCTCTCGACTCTTTGGAGCCGGGGACCCTCTCCGGCCGGGATTGTGGTGCCTTTGAGGTGATGAGGAGTGTGCTGTCCTCTCAGACAACTCCTCCCTTGGCTTCAGCTACTCTGTCCCCTATGGAGCCAGTGTCTTCCCTGTCACCACCCCTCCATTCTAAGCATAGGGAACCAATGCCCCAGGATGCTCCATTGGGTGACCCCCCTTCCAAAACCTCCTCAGAGCATCCCCCTGAAAAGGTCCCTCAGAAGAGGACATGTAAAAGGAAGCATGTGGACTCCCCTGAGTCCCTGACATCGGGCATGGACTTGGAGGACTCAGAAGGGTCCCCATGGTCCCCCTCTGAAGATGTCTCATTCTTAGTCATCCAGGAAATCCTCAAGTAGAGGGGTAGCTGGAAGTCCCTTTCCCCTTCTGAAGATGAGTCCGTGTACCTGGATGCATTTGGTTCCCGACTCTCCACCTCTTGGGTTTCTCCACTTTTCGACCTGCTGCTAGGGGTAGTAAGTTGAAAGGTGTGGAGCTCTCTGGAATTGATGGAACCAGTTCCGCGGAGGCCCAATAAGTTCATAACTGCACCGGATGACAAACCTTTTCTAACCAAGGGCATGCCAGTTGATGCTATGGTGGTGGCAGCGGCCACTAAGAAGGAATTAGCAGAGACTTCTATTTCTGTCCATCCACCGAACAAAGAGTCCCATACGATGGACAAATATGGGAAGCGTGTCTTTTCTTCAGCGACCTTTACTCTCAGGTCACTGAATTATTTATCCCATTTCACCCGTCTTCAGAGGGATCTCCTGAAAGAGCTAGGAGATACCCTACAGGATCTCTAGAGCTGCAGGAGCTGCTGATAGACCTGCTTCTCATCTTGCGACCTTATCTTCAGTAGTTAACTCCTCCATGCAGCTTATCTCCTATGCAGCCGATGGAGCGAGGAGGGCTGCAGGAACAGGAGTCACCTTACAGAGACATTCCTGGATGCGACTTTGTCAATTTGCAGAGCCCTTCAAGTCCTCCTTTACTAACGCCCCTTTTGATGGCTCATCGTTGCTCAGGCCTAAGGTAAAAGAGACTCTAACTAGGTGCGAGTAGGATGAGAAGACTCTCTCTGCCATGGGAGAGCATTTTTCTGCACCTTCTAGACCTTATCCCAAAAGTCAAAAAGGCAGAAAAATGTGGTTCTGGAAATTGCAGGGAGCTTTGCCTGATGCACATGCCCAGTTCCGAGGGGGGGAATAATAATGGGAGACATCGCCCTCGTGGCAGAGGGGGTCTGGAGAGTCAGGGTGACAGAGATGTGTTCTTTGGTAGGCCCTCCCAGTGCTCCTGAAAGGAGACCCACCTGTCCACCTCTGGAGGCAGTTGGGGGAAGATTTTCACTGTACCCAGAAGCCTGGCAAAATATCATAAAAGACACATGGGTACAGTCGATAATATCCAGGGGAAACAGTATTCCTTTATTCATGCCACCTCTTCCCAGGAAACAAAAATCCATCCCAGATGTGTCACCCAATCTAAGGGAACAAGCAACTCTAGAAGTTCAAAACTTGCTAAGAAAAAGAGTCATCCAAGAAGTCCCCGCAGACCAAATCAGGTCCGGAACTTACTGAAGGTTCTTTTTAGTACCAAAGAAAACAGGGGATTGGAGGCCCATTTTGGACCTCAGTAGGCTCAACAAGTCTTTCAAGAAGACAAAGTTCTGGATGGTGACACTGCAGTCCATACTTCCCTTCCTGGGAAAGGACAACTGGATGTGCTCCAGCGATCTTCAGGATGTGTACTACCATATCAAGAGTGACAGGTGATCCAGGAAATTTCTACGCTTCTGGGTGGGAGCCAGTCACTACCATTTCATAGCTCTCCCCTTTGGCCTCACCACAGCCCCCAGGGTGTTCACCAAATGCACAGTAGTAGTCATGGCTCACCTGAGGTGCCTAGGATTCTGGGTGTTTCCATATCTGGATGACTGGTTCTTTACTGCCACCACTGAGCATTGACTAACCAAGACAAGGGACACCACAATCCGCCTCTGCTCTCAGCTAGTCATCACTATAAACTACGAAAAGTCTGCCTTGTTGCCCTGTCAATATATTACATTTATAGGAGCAGATATAGATACCAAAGACATGATAGCAAAATTGCCTCAGGAGAGGCTGTCAACCATTCAACACCAAGTTGCAACTTTAATCAGGAGGAAAAAGACTCAAGCAAGATTTGTTCTGAAAGTCCTGGGCTCAATGGCAGCAGCAATAATGCTAGTTCCCTTGACTCGCGTCCATATGAGGTTATTGCAGTGGTTCATGTTTGCTCAATGGTCCATGCAAGATCTACCCATGTCCCAAGAAATTCTCATCACGGAGACCTGCAAGAAGGACCTGAAATGGTGGCTTCAGTCTACCCAGCTGATGATAGGCAGACCATTTGTCCTCCCCCAACCAGTGGCCACAGTGACCATAGACACTTCCCAGATAGGGTGGGGGGGCATTATCTGGGACAGACTGTTCATGGAACTTGGCAACAACATGAGTACCACTTGCACATAAATGTCCTCGAGATGAGAGCGGTGCTCCTGGTGTTGCAAGCAGTTCACAGCTCTCTCCCCACAGGGACGATTGCAATTCAGACAGACAACATGTCAGTGGTATGGTACCTCAACAAGCAAGGCAGAACCAGATCCTACCCCTTGTGTCGAGAGGCCCTAAGAGTATGGCTTTCTTAATGCGACACACATCCCAGGGAAATCCAGTGTAATAGCAGACAAGCTAAGCAGGGCTATACTTATGCCTCACGAGTGGTCCCTGAAACAGGATATTGCAAACCAGATTTTTCACAAGTGGGGCCAGCCGTGCTGTGATCTTTATGCCACATCCATCAATGCCAAATGCAGCAGCTATTTCACCCTAGTCCCCGCATTGGGACAATCACCCAGGGATGCACTTGTTCATGATTGGCCCCTGGGACTTCTGTATGCCTTTCCCCCATTCCCTCTGATTCCCAAGTTTCTTCAGAAAGCAAAATTGGTGGGTTGCAAGCTAATTCTTATTGCCTCCTACTGGCCTCATCAAATCAGGTTCCCATTTCTATGGCCCCATCTTCAGAAAGAGCCTTGGATTCTGGACCCAGTTCCGGATCTGCTGATGCATCAGTCGGGCACACTCCATCCTTCCTTACAGACCCTCAAGCTGACAGCTTGGTTCCTCCACTTCCCGGCTTAGCCAGGCTTCCTGACATCTCTCCGGCAGTACAACCTATACTAATTTCCTCTCACAAATCCTCTACAAGAAAACTGTATACAAGCAAATGGAAATGGTTCTCTTGTTGGGCAGACAAAAATAATATTGATCCTTTTACTGTGCCTATTTCAAAGATCCTAGAATTCCTCGCTGAAACTTTTAACCAAGGAGCAGCAGCATTAACTCGCCGAGTTCACTTAGCTATTTCCAACTTTCATGTGGGAGAAATGGGTTCCAATGTTATGTCCTACAGGCTATGCAAAGCTTTTCTAAGGGGTTCTATCCATTTGAGCCTCTCAATAAGAGAACCACTTCCTCCTTGGGATATAAATTTAGTCCTAGCTGCCTTGATTCTTCCTCCATCTGAACCAGCTAGTTCTTGTTCTCTGAAATTTCTGACTTGGAAAACGATTTTCTTGATTGCCATTACCTCAGCTAGGAGGGTATCAGAATTACAGCCTCTTTCCATTCGGCCCCCTTATTTAATTTTTCACAAAGATAGGGCTTCTCTCAGAACCAACCCCTCTTTTCTACTAAAAGCTTGTTCAGAGTTCAATCTGAATCAATCAATAGAACTACCTGTGTTCTTTCCGAACCATGGCAACTAGGTAGAGTATGAACTCCACCAACTGGATGTTCATAGATAATTACATTTTTACTTGCACAGGACACAGGAATTCAGACAATTTGATCATTTTTTTGTATCCTTTGCAGAAAACAAAAAGGGATCTTCAGTCTCAAAAGTAATGTCATCAAAATGAATTTCAGACACCATTACTTACGTCTATAACTCACAGAACAAACAATTGCCAGGAAAAATTCGAGGACACTCAACCAGGGCCTTGTCTACCTCTACTGCCTTTCAGGCCAGACTGCCTTTAGACTCAATTTGTGTGGCAGCTACGTGGGTTAACCCCCGTACCTTCATCACTCATTACAAAGTAGATGTGGCCTCCCGGAACAGGGCATCCTTTGGTTCCATGGTCCTAAAGAGTCTATTCCATTGAGCCACCCAAGAAGAAGGTGCTGGGGACATGGTCCTAACCAACAAAAAGGAAGGTGAGATAGAGACAACATAACATAAAGAAGTTATGTACTCACCATAATGTTTCATGTTTGTTGTCCTTGATCTCGCCTTCCTTCTTGCATCCCACCCTCCGTCCCCCTCCTGGAGGATCGAGAGGAGTTATCCATCTTTGGCTATATAGGCCTTGATTCCCTTCCTGCCTTATGAGTTGGATAGACTAAGAGTTTTCTACTTATGGCTTGGTGGTTTTCTTATATATGTATGTATATACACATATATATTTTTTATATATCTCTATAGTTTATATATCTGCATATTGTGGACTAGTGTTATAGTTTATCACAAATGAGATCTGGGTAACTAGCGCTAGGCATGATGGGATAGGGTCTAGCCTCGAGCCAGTGGAAGCTCTCGAGCTTTAGAATATGGCTGGGTTGGAGCCAAGGATCAGCTCCAAACCCAACCAACAAGAAGGAAGGTGAGGTCAAGGACAACAAACATGGAACGTTATGGTGAGTACATAACTTCTTTTTTTGCTAAAATCATTTCTGAGAATTTTATAAATAACAGATATGTATGAAATATTCTTGGGCGAGCTATTAATAACTGTTGAGATAAAATCCAAGATTTGTAAGTTACTCTTTCTGTATGCCTCTGATGAGGGTACGAGCTTAGTATGTATAAAATCCTTACAAGGTTGGATGTCCAGCCAATTGCAATTTGTAAACTATATCTGCTGATCAAATAGTCTGCAGAACTTATTTTATTAGCTGAGAGGAATTAATTCCAATATAATAGGTCACCCTTCTTAAATTCCAACATTTTATGAGTATCAAAAGATATCAAACATTCTTTTGTGTAAGCAAAAGGAAACATAATTATTAATAAATTCTTAATTAATTGATTAGAAAACATAAGCTTTTTAAACAGCAATATTTGTTTTATAAGACGTGTAAGAACAAGTTTTGACCTTTCACTTTGAATGTATATTTTTAAAATCCATAGAAAGATGTTTGTATGTATTTGTGTATATGGTTCAAGCAATGTCCTTTTACTATTAAGAAGTAAGGCTTCATGTATTGATTACCAATATGATGTATAAGAAGTATTATTCCAGAGCAACACTATGTTAATAAATGCAGAGTTTAAATAAAGATCAATATTTGGAAACCCTATATCACCTCCATCCCAGCTTGTGGAGTGCCAGAGGAGATAAATTCTTGTTTTTTTGGGATACCAATAGAAGTTAAGTAATAAGTTACTAATTTTCTGTTTAATTTTGACAGGTGGGGGAATTATTAGAGCTTAGCCAATGAATAAGATTTTAGGTAACAGTATCATTTTGATTAAAGTTAGTCTGTATTCAAATGTGAAGAAGAATCTGTTCCAACCGTCAGTTAGACTAGCAATTGAGTTTATAATTTGTTGGTAATTAGATGTGAGAGATTTCTTTATAATTAGATTCAATAATGATACCTAGATATTTAATATGTGTGCCCTCTCAGTTTATGTCTCTTTTGATCTAAGTTTCATAGTAACATTTTTATTCACTAGAAGTGCCTGAGTTTTGTTGTGATTGAATTTTAGACTAGAGATGTTTGCAAAGAAGTCTAGATTATGTAATAGGCGGTCTATTGAATTTTCAATATCATTACAAGTTATGAGTAGATCATCAGCAAATAGTTGTATCTTGGGCGATAATTTGGCTGACACTTTATATTATTTAACACTGTCATTATTTCTAACATAATTTGCAAGAGGCTCAATAGCCAGGGCAAAGAGCAATGGGGAAAGGGGGCACCCCTGTTTAGTACCCCTTAATATTTCAAATGGGCTAGATAGATAAGATCCAATCTTTACATAGGCTATACACTTTTCATATAGTTTTTAATTAATCCTATAAAGTTTTGGGAGAAATTGTATTTTTGCAGAGCTTTAAACAGATATGGCCAAGTAAGGCAGTTGAAAGCTTTATCTATATCAAGGCTTAAAATAGAAAGCTCATTTATTTTTCTTGTTTGCTAAGTCTATTCAGGACAGCAATCTAATTATATTGTCTTGTACATTTCTGTTTTAGATAAACCTGGTTTGGTCTTCATGAATTAATATTGAAAGAATATTATTTAATCTGTCAGCTAAAATAGACGTGAATATCTTGTAATCAATGTTAAGCAAAGAAATTGGCCTGTATGTTTTGCAAAGGTTGGGCTCTTTATTTGCTTTTAAGATGGGAGAGAAGGTAGAATATTTCCACGAGGGAGGGATGTTTGCTGTAGTTTTAACTTCTTGCATTGAGTAAGATTTTCAAGATGTTATCAGGTAAGAGTTTGTAAAATTCCAGAATTAGACCATCCAGCCCTGGTGCCCTTTTTGTCTTAAATTTTTTATTTGTTCCTTTAATTCTTTAAAGGAAAAAGGTTTGTCTATGTTATTAATATTGTGTTTGGATAGCTTCTTTTGAATATTATTAGCAAGAAAGTTGTCTTTACTTTCGTTATCAGTTGTAGATGAGTTATTATTATCAATATTCTTGTAATGGTTTTTAAAACATAAAAATATATTTTTTAGATCTGTAACTTTGATAGTCTGATTTTTTTCTAGTGTATATTATTTCTTTTATATGACTTTTTTCATTTAAATATTTAGATCTAATCACAATCCTGTGCATACTCTTGGGATTAATTGAGTAGGATTGTAGCCAGATTTTTTCTAGATTTATTGATATTTTATGCTGCATGATATCCTGATATTTCTTGTTCAGTTTACTTGTACTTTACAAAAAAAAAAAAAAGAACCAAAGCAGGCATGTCCAAGGGCCAGCTTCCAGTGATTTCTCCTGTCCACCTGGAGAATCTGGGCATACTGGGGCAATGCAGCCATTGCCTCATGTACACATACAATGCTCCCCTCCTACCACCCAACACTACAACCTGCGAGAGATGCACTTACATAGCCAAACTGGAAGCAAAGCTCTCTCCACCCAAGATTGTGCTAGACAGTCAAGAGGAGAAGGTCAACTCCCACACTACACCTCAAGCAACACATAGCCTTTCTAAATCCACACCACCAACACCCTGACATAGCAACACTAAATCCTTATATGCGGAGGCCCTTAACAGTAACCTGCCCAAGCAACAAGGACCTCCGAAGCTGAAACGCAAACAAGCACCAATCACAACCAAAGTGCCACATAGCTCACAAGACCAGCGTGCCACCCAGCAACAGCCCCTAACGCAAGACAACATACCCAACACTTTAGTCATAGGTGACTCTATAGTCAGGCACACTGATGTCCCACTCACCAGGCTGAACAAGGAGAAAATTACAGTCAGCTGCCTGTCGGGTGCCAGGATCCACCACATAACTCATGCACTTAAGTCACTCCACAAGTACAAATATGACTCGGTCATTGTCCTTGTTGGAGTGAATGACTTGAGATGTACCACCCTGGACTACATGAAAAGAGACATGGAGGAGCTCTCAGATCATGTGGCCCAGTCAGGTATGACCCTAGCCCTGAGTAGCATCCTGCTTTCATCCAGAATGATACCACAGTATAAGGACAAAATGATTGACTTCAACAATCGGCTAAGCTTCTGGTGTCATTCAAATCGGATCCAGTATCTGTCTGCCTGGGACGACATGATCGGCAGACCATGATGCTTTGCCAGAGATGGTCTGCACCTGTCGCCCCTGGGATTCAAGTTACTGGCTATGGCTCTTGCCACCCCTATAGTGCCTTTTATAGGCAAAGTTGAAATGACAAAACCACTACCGTAAAAGGTAAAAGCATGCAAAATTTGAAGGTAATGCTACTCAGTGCTAGAAGTCTAAATCTCAAAATGCACTCTCTTGAGGCATTCCTAAAAATGGAGAACATCAATATCTGTGCAGTAACTGAGACCTGGTTCAAGGTTCCAGAAAGCGCCCCTGCAATACCAGGCTACAACTCTTACCACACTTTTCGGCCACCAAACCAGGACCGAAAGACTAAAGGTGGAGGAGTGTCCATATTCACACCACCAGGCTAGTTGCTCAACACAATGCATCTGAAATTCTCCAGGTGCAACTAACACTAGGTAAGACTGCAATCCAAATTGTAGCTTGCTACAGATCCCCCACCATGCCCCAAGATTCTCACTACACCTTTCTAAACATACTGGAAAATATTAAGATCAACCAAACACCCTATTACTGGATGAATTCAACTACCCTGTCATTAACTGGAAAAACTACTCGTGTACCAACACCTTTGCCCAGCGGTTCTTGGAATTCATAAATTCCAATGCCCTGGATCAACTAAACCATAGTCTCACCAGGGGCTCCAATATCCTAGACCTGGTCATTACCAACATGGGAAATCGATGCTCCACACCTATAGTCACCCCCTCGTTGGTCAGGTCTGACCATAAGCTAATCACCCTTGACATCCACATCCCTCCCCCACACCCAGTAAGGAAACCTCCATAAAAAACTTCTCCAAAGCCAACTTCATGCTACTTAGGTCAGAAGTGACAAACTTCATGACACCCATGCAGATGGGAACTGAATGTTCGACTGCTGAATCCTACACTAAGGCACTGTACGAGCACATCCACTCGTGCATGAATTGTGCCATCCCAAATAGAACCAAGATGCTCTCCTCCAAAAAAAAGGAAGGCAATCTGGTGGTCCCCTGCCATTAACAAACTTTACAACAAAAGGAAGAAACTGTTGCAGAAAAGATAAAAATCCCAGAATGCAAAAAACTCCCTTACCAGCCTCAGTAAGAAGCTGAGATCCCTCATAAAATCCTCCAAAGCTAATTATGAAAATAAAATTGCCAAAGATTCCAAAGACAACCACAAAGCATTCTATAGCTATGTCAAGAATCTAAATGGCAATGCTCAGATCTGCTCTGAGCTATAACAGAATGGCATTAAATATACTGATCCCAAGGATATTGCCAATATCCTGGCAGATCAATTCAGTGCCAAATTCACCACGCTCTCACCCCCTAAAGGGCCCATCTCAATACTGAAAGATTGCCAAATTCTGGTAATAACCTCCACACAGGTAAAAAATGCACTCTTCAAATCTAAGAATACAGCATCCATGGGACCAGATGACATCCTTGGCTGTGTACTACATGAACTACAAAATAAACTGGCACCTCACCTAAGTATCATGTTTAATCATAGCCTCAGCTCAGGCTTCATACCCACTGAGTGGTGCACAGCTACAGTTATCCCACTCCACAAGGGGGGATCCACCTTGGATCCTGGGAACTACCACCCCATCAGTCTAACGAGCCTGATCTGCAAGACCATGGAACGTACTATCATGGAACTTATAAGCAAAGACATTGGCAACCTTCAAACACTGGACCCCACCCAGTTTGGGTTCATGAAGAGCCAATCTTGTCTCCTAAACCTGATTGACTTCTTTGAATCAGTCTCCAGAGCTGTGGACGAGGGTAAGGTGGTCCACACAGCCTATCTGGACCTTGTCAAGGCCTTCAACACCATCTCCCACTCTGGAATCATAGATAAACTTACTAAGCTGGACATTAATCTCTACATCACTTGATGGGTTGCCAACTGGCTTACTGACAGAACCCTCACTGTAAAAGTAGGTGACTCCAAATCCAGCTCCAGACAAGTGGAGTACCTCAGGGCTCAGTCCTGGGACCGCTCTTGTTTGGTATATACGTCTCTGAAGTACAGGCCAACACTAAGGGACTCCGGCTAACAAAGTTTGCAGATGACTGCAAACTGGGAGCCATTATTGAATCCACAAATGATGTGGATAGTCTACAAAAGGGCCTTAGAGAAACGGATGGTTCATGCCAGAGCCATGGGCTCAAGCTCAATGCCAAGAAATGTATGGTTATCCCCTTTGGGAAAAAAAAAACATTACCAGTGAATTACCACATAGGTGGCAGTACACTAAACACCGAAAGTGTGATAAGAGACTTAGGGACACAGGTGGACAGTGGTCTCACCTTCGATAACCACATTACCACAACAGTCAGGAAATCCTTCTATGTGGCACACCTCATCACTAAGGGCTTTTCATCCAGAAAAAAGGAGGTCATTGTCCCACTGTACTTTTCCCTCATTAGACCCATTATAGAATACAACTTTCCATTTTGTATGTACCTCTCAAGACATCTGCAACAACTGGAAAGGCTGCAGAAATACCTCACTAAAAGAATCACAGGCCTAAAGCAGATGCCCTATGCTGACTGTCTGAAAAAACTCCAGCTATACTCTGTCGCATATCATCTACTCAGAGGTGATCTCTGCTTAACATACAAGGCCATGTCAAACCCAGAGCTGTTGGACATGCTACACTTAAAGAAATCCCAATCCCTCTGAGCCACATGCTCCAGGGAACTAAACCTTGTCATCACAAAGAACAAAACATGCTGGAGGGATAGGTTCCTGACCCAGAGACTCCCCAGACTCTGGAATAGACTGCCCATACATATCAAGCAGAGCGCCTCTTTGGCCCTCTTCAAAAGGAACCTTGACAATTGGCATTAGATAGGAAATTCACCCCGGGACATGTCAGTCACCTTGCAAGACAGAGGTCCAGGGAAGTAAATATTGTGGGAAGGAATAGCCAGTGAATTGTTATGGCTAGGCTTGTATAGGCCCTAGGACCAATAGCCTAGTACCAACCTATGAACCTATATGTCAGCTAATGCAGATTTGTCATTTGATGTAAATTTTCGTCTTATTCATCAATTTCTTTTCGTATATCTCTCAGTTTTTTATCTCACTCGTTCCTTTTATTTATATACCAACTTTTGACTTTACCATGTAAGGCTAACTTTAAAGTGTCCCATATGATAATATCTGAAACCTCTCCATTATTATTGGCATCTAGGTAAAGCTTTATTTCATCTAGAAACCATTCTTTAAACCCTTGCACTGTTACTAGATAAGCAGGTAGTCTTTGAAAGAAGTTTAAGGTGTCAGTATTAAGTGTTACACTGAAGGTGATAGCATTGTGGTCAGACATAGGGCATGATGTCAGCACTACACTATCAGTTTTGGCAAGTAAAGAACTGGTCACAAAGACTTTGTCTATGTTGATCTGTGTTCCAAATCTGTAAGAGTAGTGAGAATACTTCAGGGAGGATAATATTTTTATATTGTCAATGTCAATTACGTTTCTGTCTTTTATGTAGTTGTTCAAGTATTTAGCAACAGGGGACATCTGGAAGTGCTTTGAGCTTGTGGTATCAGTGGAGGACAAGATACAATTAAAATCACCTGCTAATAGTAACTCATCTTTAGACTTTAATGTTATGGTGTCTAAATGTTTTTTCAAAGTTTTAGTCCCAATACCCAGTATCCAGTAGGTGTTTGAAAAAGTGTACATCTTTTTATCTAGTTTTTGTATGACTAAAGCAAGCATACCATCATTGCTTGAGTATGAGTCAACTGGTTCTGGAATTCTCATTGATTTTCTGTGTAAAATTAGGGCACATCTTTTGTGATTGTAGTTTTAACTTACCAAAATCTTATAATCCTTAAAGGTCAGATCGTCTGTTACTAAGTGGGATTCCTGAATGAAAACAAAATCTGCTTTATGTAGCATTAAATATTTGTTGACACTACTCCTTTTCATGTGGTTGTTCAACCCATTGACGTTGGTAGATATAATGTTAAATATTATCATTTGATGGAGACTGCTATTAAAAGTAAAATTGAAAAGTGCTTTCCTTGATTCATTATGACAAATGCATTTTTAAAACTGTTATGGACAATTTAAAAACTCTAAATTTGAAAAAAAATTGTATATTTTAATAACCTTCTGCATAGATAAAGTATTTCAAGGCTTACTATATCTCTCATAGAAGCCACAAAGTAACCTTCTCATGACATCTAGTGGCAATTCCTAGCTACTGCAGGTTGATAGCAAGCACAAAGGTAGCTGTATCTTCTTCTTTCGGCTTTTCTCGGTTAGGGGTCACCACAGCGGATCAACTGTCCGCTCATGATTGGCAGTGAATTTTTTTACAGTGTCGAGTTGCCAGCCCAACCTTCCACAGAAGGCACACACATGCACACACTCACGCCTAGGGCCAATTTAGAGTGTCCAATCCACCTATAGCATGTCTTTGGGATGTGGGAGGAAACTGGAGCACCCGGAGGAAACCCACGCGACCACAGGGAGGACATGCAGACTCCGCCCAGAAGGCACCCCAGCATCGAACCAGAGAACCTCTTGCTGTGAGGTGGCAACGCTAACCGCTGCACCACTGTGTAGCTGTATGTAGGTTAAAAACATACAAAAGGAAAATTTGAATTTAATATACTATGATGCATGAACTAAGAACATGAAGCTGTATACAATTTCTTAAAATTCTTTTTATCTAAACAGACTAACTAAGATAAATTGATTAATCCTAATAATTATTTGTTGTTATGAGTGAATACAGGACTGTAATGTCATTAAAACAGACATGAAAAAAGATGCATTTAAAACTGTCACTGTCAGAAACATATTTGTAATTCTTATTTAAATATATGTGTAATTCAGATTAAATAAATCACTATTTACAGTAAAACATATGCTTATAAGACTTTATAGATAAAAAAAATAATTGCTTGAAAACACAGTTCAAATGATCATTCTTGAATCTGATTGGCTGTTAGAGTTCAGTGAAGAGAAACAGGTTCAGAGGTCATGCCTACTTCCCGGAAGATAGCACAGATTGTTTCTCATGAGTCTATGAGCTAAGTGAAGCCTTTAGAAGCTTGAGCTTGTCACAAAAGTTGTCAAAATTCCATCAAAAAAGTAAGTAGGTGGGAATTTTCTAGTGAAGTGAAGCTTTTAAGCTTAAGATGTAAAATGAATATTTAAAATGAAGGCTCCAAATTACCAACCATACACAGCCATAAGATATATTAGCTAAATGAAGCTCATTGCAGAAGTTCAGTTAAGTATTAAATGTATATATAATAATAAAATGTCACCACTTTCTTTTTAATTACTTAACAGTAACACAGTAAGCATTTCTCTCTCCTGTAGTGATTAATTACTATTATACAATGACCCCCCCATTAATATTCAAAAACGTGCACACTGATTGGTCAGCGTGCACGTTGTAAATCAGAGTTATAGTAATGGAAAAAGGTCCGGTCGCCCTGACTTTTTCCATTACTATAACTCTTTTTTTACAGAATGGAGAATGCAAGATCTCTGTTGCTTCACACTGTCTCGCTATGTTAAACGAGTTTAACATAGCGAGACAGCTTTAAAAAAAGCAACAGAGATTCTCCGTTACTTTTTTTTAAAGCTGTCTCGCTATGTTAAATTCCTTTAACATAGCGAGACTGTTTGTAAAAAGCAACAGAGACCTTAAACTTTAATGTTCCTCTGGTGAAGCCATTCTTTTGTTGATTTGGATGTATGCTTGGGGTCATTGTCATGTTGAAAGGTGAAATTCCTCTTCATATTCATCTTTCTAACAGACAACTGAAGGTTTTGGGCCAAAAGTAACTGGTATTTGGAAATGTTCATAATTCCCTCCACCTCGACTAAAGCCCCAGTTCCAGCTGAAGAAAAGTAACCCCAAAGCATGATACTGCCACCACCATGCTTCACCATGGAGATGGTGTTCTTTTGTTATGTGAAGTGTTATTTTTGCACCAAATGTACCTTCTGGAATTGTGGCCAAAAAGTTCAACCTAGGTCTCATCAGACCATGACACATTTTCCCACATGCTTTTGGGAGACTTAATGCATTGTTTTGCAAATTTTAGCCAGGCCTGGATGTTTTTCTGGTTAAGAAAAGGCTTCCGTCTTGCAACCCTACCCCATAAGCCAGACATATGGAGAATACGGGAGATTGTTGTCACATGTAGTACACAACCAGTGCTTGTCAGAAATTCCTGCAGCTCCTTCAGTGTTGTTGTAGGTTTCTTGGCAGCCTCCCTGACCAGTTTTCATCTTGTCTTTTCATCAATTTTGGAAGGACGTCCAGTTTTTTGCAACATCACTGTTGTCCCATATTTTCTCCACTTTTTGATGACTGTCCTCACTGTATCGCATGTTATATCCAGTGCTGTGAAACTTTTTTTGTACCCTTCTACTGACTGATACCTTTCAACAATGAGATCTCTTTGATGCTTTATAAGCTCTCTGCGAACCATGGCTTTAGCTGTAACAGGCAACTAAGTAAATGTCAGGAAAATCCTGCTAGGACAGCTGAACTTTATTTGGGGTTAATCAGACTCTGTTTAATTGATGACAGGTGTATACCCAAGAAGGCTGAATGCTGTAATTAAATCAAAACGTGCTTCAACAAAGTATAAGTTTAAGGGTGTGCACAGTTATGCAACCAGCTTATTGTATGTTTTTTATTTTTTTATATTTTTCCCCGAACAGATTTGTTTGTTTTTCAATTGAATTGTACAGATTATAGGTCACATTAAATGTGGGAAGAGTTTTGAAATGATTTATTGTGGTCTCATTTTTTTATATCACAAAAACCTAGCATTTTAACAGGGGTGTGTAAACTTTTTATATCCACTGTACGTATAGGCTATACAAAATATATATAAATATATGAAATGAGTAATTGATTATATACCATTTCACTAGTGCTATGCCATGTATATAAAGATATGTTTGTTTGTCTTTTCTGCTTTTTCCCGGTAAGGGATCGCCACAGTGGAACTCTGGTCCACTAATGATTGGCAGTTGGATAAGATTTTGATTTACTTGAATTTTGGGTAATATATATTATTTATAAAGTTAGCATTGTTGTGGGAAAGATAATAGGAGAGGAAAAATGTTACATTACATTCTGTATGTGATTCCATATTATTTAGAAGGGAGAAAGCAAAAACTTGCATAAAATGTGAAGTTATGTATAATCATTTGTCTCTGGGTTTCTTTTTTCTTTAATAGTCCACTCATTTGTTGAAGTTTGTCTTTTTAAGTTCATTGAAGAATCCATGGGTTCAGGTTGACTTAAAAGGTTCTTTTTTTGGACAAATGCAGATGCTTCGAGAGAGTCAAACGTTTTCTTTCCTTCTGGCAGAGATAGTCTTATTCTTGCTGGGAATATGAGTTGTGCTTTGATTCCTTTCTTTTTTTAATGATTTTATTAGAGTGACACATTCACTTCTTTTGGACTTTACAAGGGGTGAAAAGTCATTGTCAAACTTTATTGTTTGGTCACCAATTTTTAATGGAGCAAGGGACCAGGCAGTTCTTAAAACAAGCTTTGTCTTGAGTGGAGATAAATCTTACAATAATAGATCTTGGATGGCTGTTTTTACTGAATACAGAAGTTGTAGTTAAAGACCTGTGTGCCCTTTCTATCCTGAAGGATAGTGCTTCAGGTAGGTTTAGGATTTTTGGAATCCAAGAAGTCAGGAAATTAATCTTATTGTCCCCCTCCATGTGCTCCACAGATTCTTATGTTGTTTCTCCTGGTTCCATTCTCAGTGTCTATCTTTTCAGTGAATCTGGTGTTTTCTTGAAGAAGAAAGTCTATGGTTTCCTGTCTTTCTGTTAACCTGTAGTCTATGTCACAGAATCTTCCAAAGCAGCAATCTGGGCAGTTTGTTGTTTAAGGACTTAATTTAATAAGGTTATTTGTTGGGTGATATCTTCTTTTATATTGTCCACTTTTAAGTTTAATTTGTCTGTTTTACCCACCAAGTCTTAAACTGTAGTAAGGATTGCCTGTATTTCTTTCTTCATTGGAGTTTCTGGCTGAGAATATGTGGAGCTGCTCATCTTCCTTTGTTAATGTAGTTTCAATGTCCCTTCTATTTGAAAGTTTGACAGGAAGATATGAACATTTTAGCTTAAAAATTACATCAACTTGTAGCATATGACTTCCAGAATCTGATTTTAGTAGTTTCAGGTCTTTGTTGGTGAAATTAAATAAAAAATCCTATCAGGAAAAAATGAAGACTGCAGAGCTCAAGAACTCTGCTGCTTTCAGCTTGCCATCCAACCCATGCCCCTAAACATTATGAAGTTTGTTTGTTCATTTTACTAATTTTTTTAGTGTTGTTTATAAGATATTATCCATACCTGATTTTTAAATTTAGGATTTTTGGTATGATTACAACTCAGAAAAGAGTAGCTATGAGTGTTTGTAGATTCATTGTTGACGTTCCACCACATATGGAATAAAAGTGCTAAACCTATTAAACATTTGAATTTTAACTTCTGGTGTTTCCTGCTGTGTGTACTGTTTGTCATTTGGGTACTGCTGACAGTTTCTGCTTTGAATGTCAGTGATATATTAGAGAATAATTCTGATTATGGTTAGTTTCCAAGATGTGAGTCTGCATAAGAGATGTACTTTAGTCGGTGGTACTAGTATATTGTTTTGAATGAGAAGTGGAAGTTGAAGGAATAGTTAATCAGCTGGATCTGATGTTGTCTTTTCCATCAGTTCCTGAATGGATGGTTTTGGATCCAAACTCAGATGCAACATTTGCTAGTCTTTCAGACTTTAGAATCCATAATTCAGGCTCCTGCCCTTACATATAAATCCCTCCTGCTGCCCACATCACCCCAGATCTCGTTTGATGCTTGCTGAGTATGGATGTTATTCACTGGTTCACTCTCACCTCAGCTAAGTGCATCAGAGTTTTTTGCCTTTTTTTCTTCCTCCTTTTTGCTACTGTGGTAGTGTATTGGTATTGTAAGACTTGCTGGCTGTCTTCACTTGAAGTCTTTTGCACTTGTGACAATTCTTCCTTATCACCTTTCCTCTTTACTAGTCAGCTAATTAACATTTGTTTATTACCATTGTGTGTATTACTGATCTTGGGTATTGCTAATTACCATTGCTGACAGCTCTTTCCACTGGAGTTTTCTTTTGCTGTGATCATATCTGATAAACCAACTGCTTTTAAAAAATAAGTGATTTCTAGCCACAAAATGTCAAATTCTGATGCACACCTTAAGTCAGTGTATTGTTTAGGGGCAACACACTTAGAAGAAGATTGCTCTATTTATACAGCTTTTGATCACTGAGCTGTTATCGAATGGTTCAACAAGCTGGTCCTCAAGGGCCTTTTAGCTCCAGGAAAATCTTCAAAATCTGCTTTATCTGCTTCTGGAGTGTCCTGTTCTGGGAAGAAATTCTTGGGAAGCATAAAGGGGATAACAGCAACAGGCCCAAAGAAAAGGGCAGAGAGGTGAGGAAGCGATCCCCTGAATGCTGTCCTTTGTCAATGCTGTCTTTGGCTCCAGTTACAACTCATTTAAGGTCTTGAGATTCTTCAACCTCTCCAGATTCTACTCCAGTACATTCCTTAACTCCTGCCCTGCTGAAGTTGAAGTTTTCTCTGGAACCAGTGTCCCCTAGGCTGTGTTCCCATTTCTTTAGGAGAGGCACATGCAGAAGACTTCCCGAGTACTTTCCATGTCTTCCTTTTTAAAGTCCATTAGGTCTATCAGAAGCTGACATAGATAGAACGGTGAAGAAATTTCTCAGGACCCAAATTCATTTGGGAGTTCTCTCTGTCTCCCATTGGACTTATGAGTTTTGGATCCTCTAACTTGCTCTTGGCTACTCCACCCCAATCTGACCTCTGGGTTCGGGGACTCTGTATTTGAGATTTCCTGGGTTGTCTGTGTCAGATCCAAAATTGTAGTCATCTTCGACTCCAGCAACGTCTGTAATCCAACCAGATAGATCATGCAGCCAAAGCTGTTGTGCAGAGTCTGGTAGTAGGGGTTCAACTTCAAAGCTGTCAGAGCCATCCCTTCCACTTAGAGAGTCAGCATTAGACAGCTTGGCTCCAGCTTTGGTCTTGGAGCCAGGTTGGGAAGGTGCCATCGGTCATGATGGTGTGACAGCTTCAGTCCCTGTCAGGGTGATTTGGGGTTCTCCCTTAGCTTCTGCCCTCAATGCATTTGAGAGATCTCTCTTCAAGGTTGGAGACCCGAGATCCCCAACCACTCTCACTCCACCCACTCTACACCTGATAGCCCTGGGTCCTGATCCTGCACAATCTATCCCATCAGGACAGCTGGTTCACACTAGCGTCAAGACAGTCCTCATTCAGGGCACCCCTCAGTCTTCTGAATCTTCTGCGGATCAGCTCCTCATGGAGCCTTCATGGAAGCATAAGTGTAAGAAGAGGCACATTGATTACCCTCAGGAGTCTTTGATAGAAAATTATAGATTTTGATGAAGGGGAGGTGTCCTCAGATCACCCACTGACGACATCTCATTCTGGGAGACTCTCGAGTCCCTTCTTAGGAGGAATCCATTTTTCTTGAGCCTTTTGGTTTTGGCTCAGGTACTTCCTGGGTGGTTCCCCTGGCTGATGAGATGGTGGATTTGATCTTTTCCTGGGCATATAAGGAACTGGATGTTTCAGAATTGTTTCCCAGAAAACCGATAAGTATTTAGTAGCTCCTAAAGACCATCTCACTTGAGAAAGGGCCTAGCAGTGGACATAATGGTAGTAGCAGCAGCCATCAAGAAGGAGCTTGCTGAGGAAAGTTTATCTATCTGTCCTCCTAATAGGGATTCCAGGGTCTTGGACAGATTTGGGAAGCAAGTTTATGGGTCATCTACCTTTGCATTAAGGTTGCTGAATTATTTGGCACAAATGACAAGGTTTCAAAGAGACTTGTCAAAGGACCTTTCTTAGTCTGTCTTTGGGTTCATGTCTGTGCAAGACAGGAAAGCCGTGGATTCATAACTGGCCACCCTTCAGTCCCTTTCAACATCTCCATGTGGCTCCTAGCCAATGCAACAGAACGTGTTTCAAGAGCTACGTGTACAGGCATCACTGTAAGGAGGTATGCCTGGATGTGCTTGTGTGATTTCACAGAGCCTTATAAGATGTATTTTATCAATGCTTCATTTGATGGATTGACCTTGTTTGGCCCCAAGATCAAAGACACACTCTCCAGGAATGAGAAGGATGGGAAAACCCTTTCTGTCATATGGACATGGTTTTCTGTTCATGGAGAACCTTCTGTAGAAACCAGAAAGGGGGTAAGAAACTGTGGTTCTGGAAGTCCCAAGGGTCTTCTCAAGACTGTCCTTGAAATAGAATACCCCCCTCTGCGTCAGGCAGATCTAATGGTAGACATTGCCCTTGTGGCAGAGGAGGTCTGCAGAACCAAGGCTTCAGGGGTACTTTTATCAAGAAGGCTTATCAGTACTCCTGAACAGTTGCCTGACTGCTGCACTCTGAAGGAAGTCGGGAAGTGCTTGTCTGTGTGCCTAGAATCCTGGATGTCCATCACCAAAGATGTCTGGGTGTGGAGAATTATTACCAGAGGCTATTGCATTCACTTGTTTTTTCCACCTCCTTCAGTAAAGAAACTCTCCAGTATTCCACCTTCCCAAAGAAAGCCAGTGGCAAAAAATCAAAAAGCTGCTAGAAAAGTGAGTCATCCTAGAGGTCCCTCCAGACCAGCAAGAATTTGGAACTTACTCAAGATTATTTTAAGTGCCACTCTTCTATGGAAAGTTGATTGGATGTGCTCGATAGACCTCTAGGATGTGTACTACCACATCAGAATGGACACTCATTAAAGGGCGATTTCTTTGTTTTCAGCTGGGAGCCAGTCACTTTCAGTTCAGGGCCTTGCTCTTAATGCATGGCAGTGGTTGCAACATATCTCAGACTGGAAGAGTTCTGAGTTTTCCCTTTATCTAGACAACTGGCTCCTCACTGCTCCTACCAGGTCTCTCCTTCTCCAGATTATTTGCTGCACCCTTGCTTCCTATCTAGGAGCTACAGTGAACCTTGACAAATCTCATTTCTCCTCAGTACAGACCCTAGAATTTATAGCAGCTCACTTGGACACTATGGTTCAGATAGCAGGAATGTTGCAGAACAGGTTATCCAGTTTATGGAACAAAACATTACAGCTTCTTTCTCATCAGAGGCCACTTGTCAGACTAGTTTTACAACTTTGGGGTCCATGGCAACCTCCATCACTTTTGTCCCCTTGGAAAGATGTTATATGGCAGTGTTGCAGTGGACACTAGTGGTTCAATAGTCGTTTCCCATCTGTCTAACAGATATCTGCAGAGATCCTTTAACTTGGTGGATTCGGTTCCCAAAATTATCGTGGCATACAGCCCTTTGTCCCTCCTTCTCCCAGGGCCATGGTCACCACAGATGCTTCCCTATTAGGATGGGGGCATTACATCTGAAGGATAGTCCAAGGCATGTGGTCTGCTTCAAAGGCCAGTCTTCACATCCATGTCTTAGAAATGAGGGCAGTTCTCCTACCATTGCAGGCCTTTCAGGATGTCTTTCCTGTAGGGGTGATATCTATCCAGATAGACAACATGTCAGTAGTCTGGTACCTCAGCAATAAGGGAGAACACTCTCCTAGCCATTGTTTTGAGAAGTTATGTGGGTGTGGCAGTGGACAATATCTTCCAACCCATTTCTGATAGCAATGCACATATTGGGGAAGTCCAGTGTTCTAGTGGACAGGTTGATAAGATCTATTCTGCTGCCTCATGAGTGGTCTCTCCATCCAATAGTGGTGATACAAATCTTCCACGAATGGGGCCAACCATGCTGCAGTCATTTTTCTTCTTCTGCCAGTTCCAAATGCAGCAGGTTCTTTGCTCTAATTGTCATTGAAGAGGAATCCCCAAGAAACAATCTAATTCATGATTGGCACACTGTTCTTTCATATGCTTTCCCATTAACCCTTCTAATCCCAAACTTTCTGTAGAAAGCATTGCAGCAGAAGAACATGGTCATCTACAGTGCCTCTTTCTGGCCTCAACAGGTGTGGGTTCCCTTTCTCTAGCCTCATCTGGTACATTCCTCTTGTGTGCTGGACCCAAATCCAGATCTTCTGTCTCACCCATCCGGAATGCCTCAAAGAGACAGCCAAGCCCTAAAACTAACTGCAATGCTTCTCCACTTCCCACAATGACTAGCCAGTCCATGTTCTCTTCTTAAGTGATCCATATTCTCTCTTCTTTTCAAAAGCCATCCACCAGGAAAGTTTACAAAAGCAATCAGAAAAGATTTTCCATTTGGGCCTCAAAGAAATCTTAGATCTTTTTTAAGCACCTATACCAGCAGTGTTAGATTTTCCGACTTTAATTTTCCGTAATGGAGCTAGTTTTTCCACTGACAAGTGTCAGCTAGTAGCAATTTCTAACTTTCTCATTGGAGGAAATCATATTTTCATGACTTCACTCAAATTGTGTAAAGCTTTCCTTCGAGTTGTTTTCCTTCTTAGACCTTAGACATTTAAGGATATTGTACCTTCTTGGGATTTGACTGTCTTGCTGCAAGCCTTAACAAAATCTCTGAACCTGCTGCCAAGGTGGACTTAATTTCTGACCCGGAAAACTATTTTACTAGGAGCCATTACCTTGGCTAGAAGACTGTCTGAACTTCAAGCCCTGTCTTGTCAACCTCCATATATTATTTTCCATAAGGTCAGGGTTTCTTTGTGCATCAGTCCCTCTTTTTTGCCTAAAGTAGCCACACAGACTAATCTTCATTCCAAATATTTCAAATAAAGGCAAATATATACTTCATTTATTGGATGCACAAAGGCAATTACACTTCTATCTTCATCGAACCAACCCTTTTAGGAAGTCAGACCAACTGTTTGTATCATTTCCTAAGACTAAGCTGGGCCAAGGCTTTTCAAAGGTTGACCAGCTGTATTGCATATGCATATATATATATATATATATATATATATATATATATATATATATATGCAGAAAGGTACTTAAGTCACAAAAGGTACACTCAAAATCTGTTTCCATTTCTTCTGCCTTCCTTTCTAAGGCCTCAGCTGATGGCATTTCTGGAGCTGCAACCTGGTCTAATGTTCATACCTTCATTTCCCATTACTAGTTGGATATCCTTTCCAGGGATAGGGTGGCCTTCAGTTCTGACATCCTTCAGAACATTCTTCTATGAGACCTCCCTTGGACATAAGTAGCTGGGGACTCTGCCCCATCTTTTGAGGAACAGATGAAAAAGACAACATCAGCTATGACATTTATGTACTCACTATAATGATAGATCTCTGTTGTCCATTTCCATCCTTCCACAACTTCCCTCCATTCTTCCCCTTTCCATTCCATGGAAGAATTTTATCTTTTGGCTTCTGGTATGACTTTATGTCTTGCCATTTGTTTTTCACACTCTTGCAGCTCTAGAGCAGATTTCTATCTGTCATATAAATGGTCTTTTGTCTACCTCTTTATAGACATGTATACATATAGCTTTTTACTTGCTTTTTCAGGATTTTGCAGGCAAACTTGATCTGAGGACATGTAAGGGACAGATGGGGATTATGGGTAAGGGGAGGAGCCTGAGCTACAGATCATAATCTGGAAGAGTGACTGATGACAAATCCGAAGTCAGATCCAAAACTCATCTGTTAAGAAAGGTCAGAAACAGACAACGCAGATCTATCATTATGGTGAGTACATAACTTTCATTTAGAGCAGTGACATTGCTATAGTCAGTGGGAACAGAAAGCTGTTGTATGTGGAGATGCAGGAGGAGGAGGAGATAATTCAGTGGTTTGGAGCACTGGCACTGCCATGTGTTGAGAAGGAAGAATTTTGCATCCTATTTGAAGGTTTTTTGTGCATTTATTTGGCAGAGGGAGGTTGGGAGGGAATTCCATCGGCTACATAACAAGCATATAGTTAGCCCTCTTAAGAGTTGTGTGAGGGAGTCACATTTACCAGATGTTTTTCTCGGATCAAAAAGTTCAGCAAAGTATAGGGAAATGGAATACGAAACTGAAGATGAGATGGAGTACAGATAAGACAGTTGTAATGACAGCAAATGGGGAAATCAAAGGGAGCCGAGACATGAGATAGAATGGAAAGCAGTGGAACAGCTTCGTCTGTCTGGGAGGGTGGTTGAGGAGAATGGTCTGAATGAGGAGAATAAAGCTAGAATCAGAGGGACTGCAGCCAGCTGGCATGGAATGTCAAGGGGTGTGTATGACAGAAGAATGCCAAAAAAGCTGAAGAGTAAGGTTTACAAAACAATGGTGTGACCAGTACTGCTGTATGGTACAGAAACCTGGGCAGTAAAGGCAAAACAGCTGAGGAAGCTAGAGGTGATGGAAATTAAGTGCTTGAGATATGTTGTAGGATGCACACTTGGTGAACAGATTTAGAAATTAGGACATAAGAGCAGAAGCCAAGGTAGCTCTAATTGCAGGAAGGGTCAAAGATAACAGATTACAGTGGTTCAGGCATATGTGCAGCAAAGCAGAAGACAATCTGCTAAAGAAGATTTGAGACAGACAGGAAGAGGGCAAGTGGATATGAGGATGTCCAGCAAATAGGTGGCTGGATTGTGTGAGAGAAGACCTGCAACAGTCAGACATGAGTACTGAAGAAGATAGGATAGTGGCATTGAACTGAGTCAGATGGTGACTGTTGGCATGACAGCTTGACCCAATGCAGAAAATGGCGGAAAATTTGATGATGATTTCAGATGAACAGAGAGTACGAGAAGGGATACACTAGTGGAATGCACTACTTGAGAAGGGGCAGAATTTTGGCTGGTAGAGGACTGTTTGTGCCATTTTTAATTGGACAAGTTTGAGGAGATTTGGGAAGTGGAGCCAGTTTAGCCAGTTGAGAGCTACATGGTAGTCTGTTCTGTTAGGAGGTTTGATGGCAAATATAGCAATCTTGTTGCATGATTGTGCACATTTTGTGAGTTTTCTTGATTGTAGGTTGGTAAAGATTGCTGATGCATATGGCAGGAAAGGGATAAGCATGGGTGCTGGAACCATAGAGCCAGGGGGAGGAGGAGCCCCCCCTCACCACTTTTACAGCTGCAAGACCTGTCGGGAAAAATTAATGAAGTGGAGTTTTCGCTCTAACATGGATTCATGCGCAGTAGTTAAACTAGCTGTTTTTGTTCTCTTATTGTTCTGTGTTACAGAAGTTATGCTGCCACTATTCTGTTGGTGCTGCCAGAGTCATGCCAGTAAGGAGAATTTTGTTCTTTTATTTGCAGGAGTTATGCTGCTCCCATGTGTGTGTGTGTGTGTGTGTGTGTGTGTGTGTGTGTGTGTGTGTGTGTGTGTGTGTGTGTAAAATACCTCAGTTAGGTATACCTGGTGGTTAGTGTTACTCAGGCTCAAACAAGAGCCTGAATTTTCCACCCATACCACCACTTATACTTTTGGTCTGTTCCTCTTAAAATTTGTGGTTTCAGCAAGTGTGTGTGTGTGTGTGTGTGTGTGTGTGTGTGTGTGTGTGTGTGTATGTGTAAAGTACCTCAGTTAGGTATACCTGGTGGTTAGTGTTACTCAGGCTCAAACAAGAGCCTGAATTTTCCACCCATACCGCCACTTATACTTTTGGTCTGTTCCTCTTAAAATTTGTGGTTTCTAGCAAATCAGTGAGAACTGAATTCATTAAAGAGTCATAGCCCTTTAAGTTTCAGTCTTTCTATCTTTCAGGAAACACATGGTAACACATAACTCTTTATTTTATCAACTGTCTAAGTTTATGCAAGCAATATTGAAACTGTGTCTCTGGTTTTGGGCCTTTGCCCCCTCCCCCCAAATAAATGTTGGCTTTTTCCAAATTTCTTGTGCTGTGAAGTTGAGAGATTTAGTTGAGTGTCAAGTGGATTTTACAAGAAGCTGAGAGCTTCAGGGGAAGAGAAGATTGGTGCTACTTATACTGAATCATTTGCATTGTTAGTAGCACAACAGGTAGTATACTTGGTTTTGATGCAGAAGGCTGTGGGTTCTACTCCCACTGTATGCAATGGATTGCTGGTACTGTACTGTGTTGTACTTTAAAGGGAGTGGAAGCTGCAGTCCTATGAATGTACTCCTTTGGAGGAGTTACCTAGTAACTATGTTTCTGTTATCGGTTTACCATCCATTCCTCATTGGAAAATTACTAGCTTATCATTTTTTTTAATGTAGCATAGGCAATTTATTCATCAAGGGCAACAGGCACTTTACTTGTAGATGAAACAATGAAATATAAAATTGTTTGCTAGCAGCAGCCTCTTCATTAGTCACAGATCCCTTTAATGTGGAATTATTTATATAACTTACTTCTGCAGAGATTTTGCATATTTACTGGTATTGGTGGATTGTAATGACAGAAGTTTGAGTGGCCTTTTATGGTTGAAATTTTCTGAAATGGGTAGTTTTGGCATTATTGGTTCATACACTTTGTTTCATTGCTTACTAGAAGACTGTTCCAAACTACAAATTTAAAACTCATTGTAACAAGTGGTGCTGTATTATCCAAGGAATATCATTTAATACAATCAGGTTAATACAATCAGGAAGGTGAATCAAAGAATGCATACATGTATGCTTGCTCACAGGATGCAGGAGATCAAAATAGGGGAAGAGACCAGTCACCAATGGAGTCCCCCAGGGTTCAGTGCTGAGACTTTTTCTCTTTCACAGAAATAAAAGGAAATACTAAAGGGCTTTGGTCAACTAAGTTTGAGATGACTGCAAGCTAGGAGCAGTTATTGAATCCCCAAATGACTTAACTATCATGCAGGAAGATTTGTCCCAAACAATAATCGGTGCCAGAATCATGAATTGAAACTAAACTCCTAGAAATACATTATCATATCTTTTGGGAAGTCATCTACTCCAGGGAACTGCCAAATTGACAATGCCTCCTAAGAAGTGACCCAGTTGTTTGGCATTTGGGAACTTGTGTGTATAGTGATCTAACTTTTGACCAGTATGTGCCCAGAGTCATAAGAAAGTCTTTCGGTATTGCACAGCTTATAAACAAATTGATTGTGACTAGATCTAGAGATGTAAAAGGATACAAGTCCTAAACAATAGGTCTTGCATGAACCACCTCAAAGATTTATCACTCTACTTAGTATCCTACAGAGTGCTTAGAGATGACATGTCTGGCATACAAAGCATCCTCCGACCTAATACAGATGGACCTACTTAGCATCAGCAAGTCAAATGGCATCAGAAATACTCAGTCCAGGTATCTAAACTGAATGTTATGGAAAGATGGATATATATCACAGAGGCTACCACTGTCCCAGAACAGACTATCCATTCATGTAAAACAAAGCTCATCCCTGTCCATATTCAAATGCAACTTGGATCTAAGGATGGGTAATAGAAAATGTACTCCAGGATTGCCACTCATTCCACTAATGGATACAGGCAATTCCTAAATGCTGCATTCCTTACATGTGTCCCTCAAATTATCTATAGTATGATCACATTTATTCTCACTAGGGCTAATATACAATTAACAGCCATGGGATAGGTAAGACCAATCAGGAAATGTTAATTCAAGCACCAAAAGGGAAATTGGCTAAGTTTAAAATTTCCTCCAAATGAACCTATGTTGTGGTAGCAAATAGTTTTAAAAAATTGCCCTTTATAGATCACTAAGTAGCCCTCTCACCCTCACCCCCCCCCCCCCAGTCTTCAACAGCTTCTGGCGCCTCTGGGGATAAGGTAGGCAGCAGCAGCAGTGGATTTCCATGTTTGATCATACAAAAAATATTTGAATTGAAAGAGCGTACCTAATTGTTAGTTGGTCTTATGAGTTACTTGGAAAATCTGTAGATGAAATTGTAGTTGCTCATCAATATTTTATTCCAAGTAGTTTAGTGTGGTGGACTAGTTCAGTTAATGTGCCATCAGATGACTGATGGATCAGTGGGTTGAGCAGTGTTGATATTGGTTTAGGTTAGTTTTGTTTTGGGAAGGTTAAAGACTAGGTTAGATTCCAGGAACCAGGTTTCCACAGATATGAAGGAGTATGAGTGACATTTTGAAGTTCAGAAATACAGCTGAACAGATGCTGGTGGAGTCAACTGCATACTGGATCAGAGAAGAGTTGGTTAGTGCATTGAACAGATTGTTGATGAACATATCGAAGAGAAGACAGCTGAAGTGAAGTCCTTGAGGGGGACAGACTACGATGGGAAGGAATGTGGTGGAGGCTTGCAGCCATTTTACACTCTGAGTTCTTTGGTGAAGGTCAGATTTGGAACACAGGATGGCTTTGTCTAATGAGCCCATCTTGGAGAGCCTCTGAAGGAGAAAGGGTTTGAGGAATTGTCAAAGGCTTTAAAGAGGTCAAGGAATAGTGAAGAGACTATGGGATTTTTGTTCTAAAGGCATTTGCAGTGTTGAAAAGTTAGAAGTGAGCTGTGTCACTGCTTTGAGAGGGCCAGAAGCCATATTGGCATGGAAAGAGGAGATTGTGATTGAGGAGGAAAGTTAGCAGTTGTGGGTGGATACATTTCCCTTAAGATTTTTGAAAAGGTTGATATAATATCTATGTGTATGATGTTACAAATGTCAGAGAATGGGCCACCTCTGTGTAGTAGGAAAATTTAACTTTTTTTGCTAAATGGAGGGGAAGTATTCTTCCTGGATTTCTTTTAATTTGATAAAGACAGTGTAAGCTAAGCTATTGGCTGTTAGTTTTAGATTTTATGGGGGAAAGTTTTCTGGGACTGTGGTGGTGATGCATACTTTGATGCTTTTTAGGGAGAACTGGTTTGAAGTCTATAGTGTTTTCAGTATGGCATGTGGGAGCTGCATCTGGGTCTGGACTATGGTTAGAGTTTGAGAGAGAGGTAGTAGTATTGATAATGTGTGTTGAAAGCACAAGCTACACTGAAGTCAGATTCAGTAGGTAGGGGGTTAGGTTGGAAGGGTTTGCCTGGGTTTAAAAGTTTAAAAATGGTAGACCAGAGCAGTTTTGTGGATTTGTACTATCTAAGTACTGAAACTGTAGCATTATTTAAACTCTCCTACAATGTACTATTCCTAATATATATTAAGTGCATTCAAAAGCCTTTTGTATTACCACATCTTATAGATTCATAGATTAGTACTAGGCTAACTGCCTTTGTGGGGCATTTTAAACCTAGCCAATTTACCCCATGTGAGAATCAAACCCTGCAACTTTGGTTTATAAGGTAAACACCTTAACCATTATGCCGACCTCCCACCCATACTATTATGTGCACATTTATAATGTCTTATGTATTACTATTATGACATATAATGTAAAATGTAAAAAACTGAGATTGTACAATGTGTTGTTCTTTAACTTTGTGTGAACGGAGCTCTTCTCCCTGGGAAGTCAATGAAATGGGAACTTGTGCCCAGCTAGACTTGCCTGATAAACCAAAATAAACAGACAATGAACACTGTACTCTTAATCCTTTCTCCTCCATAAGAGAACATTTCAAGCCATTTTGAATTTGCTTCACACATTGTGATGACTAAGTGATCAGAATATATTATATCAGAATAACACTGTGTGACAAAGCCATTGTCTTTAGTGTTGCCATCTTCCTCAGATAGTAACAAATGCTATGCTCACCACAGCTTTACAATGCTGCCTATCTATACAACAGAACCTTGTAGTTCACAGCATGCATTTGGCAGAAGTCCTGCATATTAAGAATTCAAGGTAAACTACTCATACTAGTGCTTCCAGATCATCTCTTACTGAAGTCGATGGAACCCCATTCCATGCTATAAAGGTAGGCATGCTCCAACTGATACCCAGCCAAGTTTTTTCAGTGAACCTATCCAAGGCCTATTTGAGCTTGGGCAGAGAATCCATCAGTTTTGAGACTGGCACCATACAGTCATATGCATGAAATAAAGGTGTTTCTAACTGAGCTTTAGAGACACTCCCCCAGGACTCGCATGTAGCAGAGCTCGGTAATTCAAAAACATGTGCAGAGTTTGTCTGTTAAAAGAAAAATGAATAAAGGGAGGAGGACACACGCCTTGAGCCTCTTCTGAAGGTAAGAATGACAGTACAAACTGATTATAAATGTTTAAAAACTTATCCAGTGACAGAACTGAGAACTTATCCAGTGACAGAACTGAGAACCAAATTCTATCAGCTGCAACACCCCAAATAGGTAACTATATTTTAGACTGTTGGATACATTAACAAAATTTAAGATAAGTGCCTCTGCCCTGAAAGATAATGCTTTGTAACTGTACATGACATTCAACAAGTACCTATCTAAATCAGGACTTTCCTTTCCCCTAACCCCCAGTGTATGTGCTAGAATTTTGATATCATAGTTTATCATCAAAACAGGACTGTAGTTGCCAGTGTGTATCCTTACTGGGCTTATGAATATACCCACTCAGGCTTTACATAAATCCTTTATTAAAGCAATCATTCTTTCATACCTCTACATATGTACACATCAAGCCATCAATAGTTTCATCTAGTACCACCTTGTAAAGTTTCAAGGGAAGTCCACTAATATAGGTGCTTTACTATATGTAAGGCAATTCACAGCCTCTCGTGTTTCTACCTTAGATATTAGTGTTTCCAATGCATCTTGTTGCTGTTGTCAACCAGGGTACATCACAAAGCCACTGGGATTGCCTTGCACCACTTCTTCTGTTGGCATACTTCCATCTTCATCCTCAGGAAAAGGCTTTCTTTAAAAAAAAAACGCATGACCCCAGTTACAGCAGAAAAATTATATATCAGGACTTGCAGTGGTCTATGGATCAATGTCAATGGACTGTCCATACAGTTCATCACCAAGTGTCAGGTATCTTAATACTTGTGCACCGACCCACCCCACCAATGGTAGATGCAGAAGTTATTTAGTAGTGCAAATGCAAGCTGCATTTTCCATCGTCTGTATTTTTTGCATGTTATGTCCTGACAGCAAGATGAGCAGCTGCAAACCATATTCTTATTTGGGGACTAGTGTGTTTTTGGTAATAACCAATCTTGTTATAAGGGAAACAAAGTGAGAAATCTTATAGCATAGTTCGATTTGAAATATAACTTACCACGACCAAGTAAAGTACTCAATATGGGTCATGAATGTTAATAGTGTAATGCCTAGATGCGTATGCTCAGTGACGTTTGGTGTAACATCTCCATGAAAATTGGTGAAGAATTTTTGTAGATTAGATAGATTTTGGGGTGTAGCAAACAGTGTGACAGATTTAGAGGGATTTATCAATAATTTATTGTTGGAAGACCATTGGCATAATCTGTAAAGTTATTTTGCAGTTTTTTTTGTAGAGTGATGGGAGATTTACTGGATTCAAGTAGCAGAATATCATCAGTATGTAACACTGTATGCAATGATGGTAGATGATTTGTGAGATCCTTTACAGATAGGGAGAACAGAAGGCAGAACCTTTAAATCGTGTAGCAATATAATCATGTACAGCCATTGTCTGTAAGTTCAGACTGAGCACTCATTCAGACCCAACTCCAAAAAACTAAGATGATTACATAGGAAAGAGGATTCAGTCATAATAATGAGGGGTGGAGTGCAGGTGGTTCATGCAGAATTTGCCAGCCACTATGTATATATTTTTGTGCATCACTGGTGATGCCTATTAAAAGTCTTTTAACAGAATAGTATCCTTCAAACTATGTACTGGTATTTCGGCTTTTTACAGAACTTCTGTGACTTCATTCAGGAACACTGAAATCCCCCACATCACCTGTATATTTGGGGACGAACAATTTAAAGCCTCTCTATATCTTCTTGAAAAAGTGCAGCATCATTCTTCCGACCATAAATATTTGTAAGACAATACCTAACCATCTGTATCTCCAGTGCAAATATCCTCATATACTTATAGATTTATAGCCAAGTACTAGGTTAGCTGTCCTTGCGGGCCACTTTAAGCCTAACCAGTTTCCCTTTTTGTGCTTGAAATAACCTATCCCATTTAGTTATAGATTTGCCCTACCTATCCTGTGGTTAATAATTATATATTACTCCTAATGAGAATAACTGGGATCATACTGTAGATAACTTGAGGGGACCCATGCATAGGATAAAGCATTTAAGAGCTGCCTCTGTCCATTAGTAGTGTAGGTGGCAATCCTGTGGTAAAATTTCTCTTTCCCATCAGTAGATCTAAGATGCACTTGAATTTGGACAGGGATGAGAACCTGCAATAAAAAAAAACTGCTAAATATTACATCATTTAACTTTACAAGATGTGAGGGTCGTCACAAACTAAATGAGTTAGACACATTCACTTAAATGAAGTGTCACTTATAAGTCCATCTGTAATAGTGAAAAATCATCTTTCCCTATTACTAAAGAATTAAGACTATAATGGAATTAATTGTAATCAGACTGGAATGAATATCTTTATCTGTTAATTACCCAAACTTGTGTAGAACAGGTGCCAGTCTCTCCTTTATGGGCAAAGTCCTCTTGTACCTTATACAATAACATTTGCAAACTGTAGTTCAGTTAAGAATGCTTTATTATGTACAGTAAAGTTTAGAAATATCCAAATAACATAATATTCTGGAATGTTGGATAACAGTAACAGTGCTGATAAATATATACAAAGGTTCTGCATATATTATTCTGATTCTTCTGAATATTATCAACTGAAACAGTCTTTTCCTACTGAATAATGCTGGATATTTGACTTTGTTACTCAGGCTTGAATGTCTGTACTGCAAAGACCTTCTGCATATCAGTCCAAAAACTAACCTAACTGGCTCAACTGACCATGTCTGAAGTATTTTCTAATATCAAAACCCTGTAATGTTTTACAAGCCACTTTAACCTTCATTTTCAAGCCTTGTTTTGCATGTGCCTCACAGTGCCTAGATGTATATTCTTTATCTAGCATTCTAGTGCAAGTACACATCTCTTTCCCTTGAGAAAGGAACATTCTGTAGTTTTCCCTTGAGATATGGTATTTCTGCAGATCTCATACTTAACAAACAAGATTATGCTTTTCCTTCTATTAACTGCCTTTTCCTTTAACTGCATGCATAAATGAAGACACAAATCTGACTCTATATTTTCAGGCTTACTATTCTACCTTATCCCTAACAATTACTTTAAAGTAAAAACCCTCAGTCTAACAGCTCCCCCTGAGGTCCCTGATGAAAATTTGCAGTGACATTTTTTTATAGTTACCACATATCTGTATTTCTGTCTACTGTAAACTAATTTGAATATATGGACTTTATGCCACCTCACTTATAATCTGCAGATGTGTCCTGATAGATAGTGATGTCCTTTATGGTCTCAAAGGTACTATTAGCTAATACCTCAACAACTTGGCTAATTTAGGCAATGTCCAAATAGCTTTAACAGCTTCATATGCAGGAAATATACCTACTCCAACAATTATCATGTTATCTAGATCCATAGTCTTTTTACTCTTTAAGTCTAAGTTCTGATTTATGTGTGATGTATCTAAAGATCTGCATATTATTTTGAAATCAGTGACTCTTAATTCTGTGTCTTTTCTTTCAACCCTGCTGTTTCAGAAACAGCATGAAGAAAATACCATACACATCTTTAATTTGTCTCTGTGAGTCTCCAGTCAAGTTAGACAGTGTATGAACTGTTAACCCTGCCTACGTTTCTTTCTATTGCTGTATGCTGTAATAGTAAAATTACACTGACTATTGCCTATGTTTTTTAACTTATGAAATGGTGCCTTATTGCACCATGATGTCTTTTTCTTTTAGCAAATGAAGCCTTTCTCTGTTGTTCATAGATTTAATTTCTCAAACATTGTACTGTTTAGTCCATTTTCTTGTTTTATTATAAGCCTATCAAGCATGATTGCTATTTTCTGAAGGCTTAACTGAAATTGGCACTAGAGGGATACCTTTATAACTGGTCTTGAAGCATAATTACCATATACTGTATTAACTTGTGTCTGTAAATTTTCAGCTAGATTTGTTAATAATTCTACTTACCTTTTTAATTTCTATGTGTTGTAATAGATATCTGCCTTTTAAATTTGTCTCTTAAATATCCTGTAAACATTTATGCGCTATAATAGTTTACTAAAAATCTAGGCTTTCTGTATTTTAGAGCTATGCCTTTGTATACTCTATCAGTGTCCTGTTAACTTTCTGTCTAATGTACAATAATTATGTAATATGTAAATCAAAAAATTAAACCTACCCAGTTATGCCTTGATTATATTGAATAACTATTACTGCTTATTCTTTAGCTCACTTATTTTAATAAGCCTGTTACAAATAATTCTGTCACTTTACCCATAAAACTAATAACTGAATAATGTGACGTGTGATGTAGTAATGTTGTTAATAAATAATTCTGTCATTTTACCTTTAAAACTAATGACTGAATCATGTGAAGTGTGATGTAATTGCATGTTGTAACTTGTTATATTCAGAAATCTTACTAAAATATACTATACGGAAAATGCTTGCCTGAGTATGAATGTCATATTCTGAATCTTGACTGAAATTTACATTAGGGTAATACAGATTTACACTGAACACCTAAAATAACTGTGTATATTCTGAAAACTAACTAATCAATTCTAAAGGAATATATTTTGCCAGTGGTACCTGAACACAGATAAAAGTAAAACTGAAATCTGGTAATGTTATATTCTGACAATTAAACTATCAGTACCCTTTTTCTGTCAGTTTTGTCTGAACATAAATAAAAACAAACTGAAAACTAGTACTGTTATACAACTGTCTGAAAACATGAGAACATTTACATAGTTGCTTTAGCTATAATTTACATAAATCCACATCTGTTGTACACAGATTTTCTGTAGATAGTCAACTTGTGCACCACAGCTCTTGCCAAGTTTAGGCCTCACTCTGCATTGTCACAGTCACTGATGAGGTATTGGAGGCTGTTTTAATGTCTGAGTTTCCTTTTCTGTATCCCTTTTTTACATAGGCCTTCCAAACCTCCCCTTTTCTATCTCTTGTGCAAGGCTGGATGACTGATGTTTTTGACTGAATTTAAAATCAATCTGGAAATTATTTCTGCAAAGTACAAAAAAACCCCAGTATCAGGTCCTTAAAATATCATTTGCAGCTTTAACAATTATAAAATAATTGCATTTCTTGTTACCTTGATTTTATGTACATTTTTTGCATGAAATAAATATATGCTGCTAATAAATTCTTGTTAAGTCTGTAAGCAAACTGATAATGCACTATAGTGAACTAAACCAATGTTACTAATAAATACAATGCTTGTTGCCCTGACTTTATTTACATTTTTCTGCATGAAATAAACATAAATTATTGTAAGTCTGTAAACAAACTGCTAATGTACTATAGTGAACTAAATTAGTGTTACTAATAAATACACTCTTGCAAGTCTGTAACTGAACTGATAATGTACTACAGTGAAATGGAAAGGCTGTAAGTTTATTATTAAATCAAACAGAAACCTCAGTGGCATTGCTTTTCGTGACATAACCAAAAATGAAACAAAAGTAGTAATCTTCACTGTATGTATTTCAACATTTGTTTTTGCATTTCTGCACCTCTATAAAATTAATCTTAACTGTTGAACTTTTTATGTTTACTCAGTGACCCTCAGGCCATAACATAGCCTCTGTGTAAATCTCCACCCACTGTCTTAACATAGACATTTCTTCAGCTGACATCATTTAATTTTTTTCAATACTACTGAATGCTGCAAGGATTTACCATTACTGTCTACAATTTTCTTGGATAAATAGTAAGAAGGCCGGTGCATAAACTGCCATTATGAATATTAGATTGATCTTTACCATACTGTTCTATGACATAGTGCTGTCTTTAATTTAGCTTGCTGAGCTGGCCTGTAATCTGATCTGGTGTGCTTGGTGAACTGCAATTTCTGCATGAAATATATACAATCTTGAACTGTTTATATATACACATTTATTACGAGAGTTGAATTGATTTGATTTTGGAAGTTTACTTGTCTGTCCTTTATACAAGTATGTGAAGTTTTTTTATGTAGTATACACGTTTATTAATAGAGTTGAACTGATCTAATTCTGTAAAGTTACTTGTCGGCCCTTTATACAAGTATAACATAGGAGTTGAACCTGTGGCTTTAATGATAAAATATTTATGATGCACTCTTTTCTTGCATGGGGTTTGAACTTTTGAGTGTACTGTAACTTTTCAAATGTAACACTGACTTTAAATTTTACATTCTGTAAATTAGCAAAACATCATTTAGTATATTACCTGCCTTTTATAGTACAGTCAAACTAACTTACTAAAACTTACCATTAACTACTTCATCCTATGCTTCCTGTGCAACCTCTAAAGCTTCTTCTATACTCTGCTCCGTGAAATTCTTATGTAATCTTTTAAGTTTCTGCTACTCTGCATATAAAACCATATATTTACTCAACATTCTTTTTAAACCAAAACATACAACTTATTCTACTTTTTTAAGATTCTCCTTTTTGTTTATAGTACTGTTTTATCTGTCAACAATATACATATATGTAGCTTACATATTTTAACTGCCAAAATTCTCTATTGCTATTTTTATTGAAAAATTTTATTTTACATACCCTTGCACAGTTTATTTTGGTTTTCTGAGACGTTCATAAAAACTTGTGTGAGCAATATATGTGCAAATACACGTGTGTGCGTGTGTGTGTGTAAGATATAGATACATACAGACACACGCACATGTATGTAATATAGATGTGCATGTATGTATACATACTTAGTATGTCTGGTTACTTAAAAGATAAAAATGCTGCAAACATACCATCTTTGTGCTTCTATTTCAGATTAGTATCCTTGTATCCACTTACAGAATTCAGTAGTGTCCATTTGTGATTCACCCTGTCATGCAAATAGCTACTCTCAGTTCCTATCATTTTGTTTTCAGAAAAATGCATGTTTAAATATAGCACATAACTGAATATGCAGCACTTTGTTCACAGTAATAAGCTACGTTAGCTTTCCTTTTCCTTTGCTTGTTTTGTCTGCGTTATTTCTATGAACAGGGACATTTTTTGCAGAAAGACCATAAACCTTTGTTTTAAACAATGTAATTTTTGGACTGGCTGCTTAATATGTGAGGGAGAAGATGCTTTTAAGATTGCAGGAGACTTTAATCATTTTTCTGAAGCTGGTCATAACTATTAAGCATTCTCTTACTTGCTTAAACAGGGATACTGCTTGTGTTGTCTGAATTTGAAAGTTTGGTAAATAAGTATCTCTCTAGTGGTGTGTGTGTGTGTGTGTGTGTGTGTGTGTGTGTGTGTGTGTGTGTGTGCGTTGCGGGGTGCACAGTGGTCAGAGTAGCATCTCTATAACCTGCGTGTTACATATTGGTGATGCTCCAGTCTCAGGTGCTTCAGTAAACTGCTTTTATTTAGTGTCACTTTAAATCAACTGTTTTCTGAGTGTAGTAGTAACACTCCAGAATGACAACTTTTAAGTCTGTATAATGTCTTCTCCAGGCTTTGAAGCCATAGGTAGCTTAATATTGTGTTTTTAAATGCAAACATTGTATCCACAAAACTAGGAAAAATCCAGTTTCTTAGAGTCCAAAATGCTAAGATTCACAATGTGCTTTGCAGTCTTGCTGTATTTGATGGAATTGTGAAACCCAGGAAATTCAGAATTAAAATAAAAACCTCTCCGTTTTTTGTTTAACAGCAATTCAAACATATTAAGTAGTTGCTGGTATTTGATTTATGTAGGAAGGAAAAGTTCTTGGTCCTAGTCCACTGAGCAATACGTTGTCAATAGTTTGGACGTTTAACCTTTCAATTTGATGATATTTTTCATTTTTTGCTTTGAGTTTCAAAGTTGCATTCATTAATGTATATAGTAGACCTTAATGGTTCCATCCCCACATTACAAACATGCTTCTTCCCAGCTGAGTTTTCTACTTGTGTCTACACTGGGTCCTTTATAGTGACATTGGCTGTTCATTTAAATGGCAAAAAACTGTGACCTTGGCATGCTGAGTGAATAGAGTGATGATCTCAGTTGAGGTTGCTTCTGACCTGGCAAATTATTTTTTTTGCTTTTGAGTGAATTCCCAGTTGGCTGATCTTCTACTCCAGCGTTTCCTTCCATTGCTTTTATTTCTGTCATTTTCCTAACATTAACCTCTTGCAATGCTTTCAGCTGTATCACTTCGATGATGACCACTCGTCTGTTCTGCTCTTATTTAATGCTGTCAACTCTTTCACTTTGTATCTTCAGTGTTAAACTAGGATTTTAAATTTCTTATGCTCTTAAACATTGTTTGCAGGTCTACATAACTGATTATAATAAACTGAGACAATTTCTGTAGCTTAAGCTACTGTGAACGTGGAAATATCAAGCTGTTTACTTGGGTATCTCACTTTCTTCTTTTTCTTTTTATTTATTTTTATTGGGAGGCTGAAACTTGGGAAACTGAGTATGTCATGGTGAATTCTTCAGTGTTTGACAGCCTTGCTGAGTTTTATTGCGAAACTTGCCTGCTATGAATAGATAGTTACATGTCAAGCATTTACTGGTGAAAGTGACAGTTAAGTCAGAAGGAAGATCCTGCCAGTGGCTTGGTGAGGCTTGTACCATTAAAATAAGGAGTCCTGCTTTGGGATCTCTTTAAAGGTGGTGTTTCTCTGTACTGTATTTTACAGTTTAGATGATAAAGAACATAGACTTGTAGTATTCTCATTAGAATTTACAGTAGTAAGTCTGTAGGTTGGTCTGAGCAAGTTGACATTTATTTAGTAGCGGTTGTGACTCAATTGCATGTAATATGCAAAGATGTACAAGGGTGGGAGGTTGGCATAATGGTTAAGGTGTTTACCTTATACATACAAGGTGCAGGGTTTGATTCTCACATGGGGTGATTGGCTAGGCTTAAAATGGCTCACAAGGGCAGTTAGTCTAGTACTAATCTATGAACCTATGTATCTGTATTTTTATTTTTATTACATTGTATATGTTCGGAGCGTTTCTCCCCGGGCATCTGCTGAAAAAGGGTAATAGCTTAGCCGGGCACTCCCGGTCAACAAATGTAAAGTAAATAAATAATATTTATTTTATTTATTTGACATTTGTTTACCGGGGTGGTCTGACTGGGTCTACAGAACCCATTTTCAGCAGAGGCCTGGGGAGAAAAGCTCCACATATAGTACAATAAAAATACAGTAAAATCCAATACAGTACAAATCACATTAGAAATACTATACAAAACAAGCTGAAAGAACAAACTATGTTACAAGATGTTAAAATATATACTACACAGCTAGATGATTCTATAGAGTTAAAAAAACATTTTAGACAATAGTCACTCTCACAGTACATGATGTAGTGTCCAAAAAATCATACGTAGGTAGAGCAGTGTGTGACACTGACTGCTATAGTACATGAAAAAATAAATAAATAAATAGAATGTTAGTTTCCGTTAGGAAAATAATAGCCAGAAAGTTAGTGATGTATACAGATAGTGAGAGAGTTAAGAAGAACAGAAGCAATACAGCCTGAGCAATAGCTTAAGGATATGGTATAGCAACAGAGAAGGAGTTAGAAGAGCCTTAAGATCTTGGAGACTGTGAAGGATTGAAATGTGACAGAAGAAGAGGATGAGGCTAGTGTGGAAGAGGAGGAAGTGCTGAGCTTCAGGCAGGCTTTATACAAGAGCAGAGCCATGTCTGTTTGAGATAATTTTTTAAAGAGGCTTTGAAATGGGTTAGGCCAGGCATAGACCTGGTAGCTAGAGGTAGTGAATTCCAGAGTATAGATACAGAATATGAATACAGCGAGTGACCTGGATTTCTTGTGGGTTTTGAGATAGCTAAGAGAATTTTGTCTTCTGAACGTAGGGATCAATATGTGAATGCTTTTTTGTATGTCTGTATCAATATATTATTTATACAATACACCACTTTACTACCATAATGCAAAGGTCTTAAAGCAGTAACACAAAAAACTTCATTTGAAATCTGTAGCTGTAAACTATTTATTCTGAGAATTAAGTAGGCAAAGTAGGCAAACAGCAACAAGGAGAAATAACTTGACTGTCATTTCTGGTATACCCTACACAACATGTGCTTCCACAATGGTAAATGTGTAGTTACCTTTTTTCTCACTGGCCACTCCCAATACGTCTGAGCACTTCAGCCATGTCAGCTGAACTGGAATTTATTTTATCTTTAACCCATAACTCTGTATGCTCCTGTTGTAACCAATTCTTCAAATTCAATACATTTGTTCAATTTACTGAATGCAAATTCTTACAAATGTTATCTTTGTGCACTACTATACATTCTGTACCATTTTTATTTTTCCATAAATTCTTGATACTGAAGTCTAAAACAACATACAAGTCTGATGACATGTCCATACCTAGTATGGAGGTATTACTCTTCGAACTGTTAACTGCTGTAATCTTTGACCCTTTAAATCCTGACAAAACTACATTTGTATCCTCTATTACAAATCTATTTGCAACTGAAATTGATTTGTCTGTATTAATCAGTACATTATTCCATAATTTCTTTTCTGTAAACAATAAAATATTGTCATTTCTTTCAACCTTAAACAACAGATAAATAATCTGGTTTGGTGCTGGAGTGCTACACTCTTTATAGATAAACTGAAAATACTTTTTTCTAGAACTAGCAACAACACTGACTTGAGTAATGGTATGTGTTTCTTCTTTATTATGCCCTGAAACACTAGTGATAACATTGACATGAGGTAAGGTATGCATTTCTTCTTTGCTTTCCTCTAAAATCTGTTTATCATTTATGCTGGAGTTGACTTTATCAGACTGATCAAAATCTGCACTCTGATCTCTCTTATCTCCCCTCAGTGCAATATTTGCACTGAATTCTGAAACCAAGAAACTAGAATTTATTGCATTATGAACATCAGTATTTGAAATAACATGAACTTGAGAAACAGCATTTTTTTAATTTGGTCTGGAAATTTGCATACTATATATCCTGACTGTGTTTACATCTGTATTTACAATACTGCTGCTTAACTCTATACTTGGAATTACATGTAAACTAAGATTTATCATATTCTGAACATCTGTATTTGAAATAATGTGAACTTGCAAATGTTTTACTTCTATTTGGTGTGGAAATCTGCATGTTATGTACACTGATTGTGTTTATGTCTGTATTTACCATACTGGGGCTGCGGGCAAGTATATAATTTATTACATTCTGAACAGTTGTATTTGAAATTGTACTGCACCAATTCTATATTTTGAATTACATGTGCTGTAGCATTTCCACTGATGTCTGAAGACTGTAAACAAGAATTACTGACAGGAGCTGACTCATTCTGTGACTCATGAGACAGTGTGTCTGTCGCATTGTGCTTCTGTGATTTAACCCTTTTGCATCTGGAAAGATCTAACATTCCTGAATTAATAACCTTTAACTTTAAATGAACATTTCTGCAACACAGTTTTTTAGACTGCTTTACCCAATTTTTAACTTTAAACCAAACATTTACTGATGTATTTGCTGTAGGACCATTGGTTGGCATGTTTATACCAGTGACCTTTAAAGATATATTTAAACTTTTTTGATCTGACTTAGCTAAAAAGTGTATGAATTTCTACATAACTTTATAATTAATGTGTCCTGCCTGCAGCTTTTTAAATTGTATTTGCTTTTTGGCTGTGTGATGTTACAATGGAAACTTGAAGGTTTGTGGAGATGGAGAAGTTTATTACTGTTAACTAGATAATGTCTTTTTATGTTCTGAAGGAATAGTGATGACATTTGTAGATTTTCTGAAGTCCTGCTAGTCTGTTGATGTTTTCTGAGGCTTTTTCTGAAGTAGTATTTTGAAAAACACTTTTGCTTTACAATCTGTCTTCTTTTTCTTCTTCCAGCTTTTCTCTGTTAGGGGTCTCCACAGTGGATCACCTGTGTGCTCATGATTGGCAGTCTGTCTAACAGCTGCAGTTACTGTATGTCATCTGCTCTGGCTGTTTTCTGTATGAAGTTTACATCTGTAATATCAGTGGTGTCTTACAGAAAGGTCTGCTCTGTAAGGAGTAACTGTAGTGTTGTCGGCAGTGGCCTTATTCTGCATGGAGTTCACAGTCTCACATCTGGAAAAACACTGGTGTGCTGCTGAAAAGTTTGTTATAAAACACTTCTGCAGTAGTTACTGATAGACTGGAAAAAAGTGTCAGAGACTGCTTTTACTTTGCCCTGAAGTCCATTCTGTAGAATGCACATAGTCCGACTGCTAAGGTTGCTATGGGGTTTTGGGACTTACTTTAACTGTTGTTCCACCATCGATGGTAGGTTCCCCATTGTAAAAATTGATAAGACTGTACTATACTGTAACTGTAACTTATATATTTATTTAATATTTGTTTACCGGGAAAGTCTAACTTGGAACAAAGCCAATTTTCAGCGGAAGCCTGGGGAGAAATGCTCCAGACGCATGTCTTTGAAACGTGGGAGGAAACCGGAGCAGTCTGAGGAAACCCACATGAACGCAGGGAGGACATGCAGAGTCCGCACAGAAGGCACCCCCGCCGAGAATCAATTTGGAGAGCCTCTTGTTGTGAGGCGACAATGCTACCGCTGCACCACTATGCCATCATAATGAGATGGAATGAATATCTTTATCTGTTAATTACCCAAACTTGTGCTGAACAGGTGCCAGTCTCTCTTTAATGGGCCAAGTCTTCTTGTACCTTACACAACTGTAGTTCAGTTAAGAATGCTTTATTATGTACAGTGAAGATCAACAATATCTGAATGACATAATATTCTGGAATGCTGGATAACAGTAACAGTGCTGATGAATATATCCAAAGGTTCTGCATGTATATTCTGATTCTTCTAAATAATATCAATTGAAACAGTATTTTCCTCCTGAATAATGCTGGATATTTGACCTGACTTTGATACTCAGGCTCAAGTGGTTGTGCTACAAAGACATTTTGAATATCAGTCCAACAACTAATTTAACAGTCTCATTTGACTGTGTCCGAAGTATTTCCTAATAATACCAAAACACTGTAATGTCTTACATGCCTCTTTAGCCTTGGTTTTCATGCCTTGTCTTGCATTTGCCTTACAGTGCCTAACTGTCCATTCTTTATCTAGCATTCCATTGCAAGTACACATATTGTTCTCTTGAGAAAGGAACACTGGAATGATTTAATGCCCCTCAGTCTAGGCAGCTCATCTTGTCATCTGCATCCACCAACTTTCACAAAACTGTAAACCTTACAGAGATGTTCACAGGGGCTGGATCACAATCCCTAGGGGAGCATGATCGTACTTTTCAAACTTTCTTAGAGCTCTAAGGGGCCATTGGCATCAGTGTCTCTCTTGCAATATCTACCCCTTCTCTTTAGAATGAAAAAGCATAACCAACCTCTTGTTGCCTGTGGAATTTATATACCCACTGAGACATGCTAACTTTTTTTGTCTCCTGTTGAGGTAAGGAAGAGCACAATCCACAACTGCTATATATCACTTTTTTATTAATAAGTAAAGTCCAAAAAAATCCTGAGGATGTTGAAAGATATAATCCTTCTTATTTAAAGCCATTTTCAACACCACAGAAAGATACAGCTAGCTCTAGCACCCATCAACACTACAGTCATGTCCTTTTAATTTGAGAATTTCAGAATAAAATAATTTACTTTTGTTACTTTGCATAAACCACCCTAGCTTTTTGCAGAGGAAATCCTATCTGTCCATTCATTAATATATTTTGGTCTTTCCAGAAAGCCATTATACATGGCAGTCACAGATACTACTAGGTCTGACTTCTCAAACCTCTCAACTAGACCCACAAAATACTTATTAAAATTATGTGAGCAGTTCTGCAGCTCAAACAGTTTTGTAGTATGTCTATACACCTGGGTTTCCACTGACTGCATAATGTGGTGCTATTCATCATGGTGCTTTCATGATAGTAAATGCTTTGAGCTGTCCTATAAGCTCTGACAACATTTCAGGGCAACTCTTATAGATCTTACCACCTTAGAATATTCTTAATATCCAAATGACAGAGAACAGTATATTTGTTTCTCACCAAAGCACCTGTTGCATATCAGTCAACTATTACTTCACACCTGCATCCATATTATTCACAGCCTGAAACACTTTGGGCCTGCCATGCACACTGTTAATCCTCAGAACTGCATGCACTGTGATCCCCATTGACTTCAATAACCAGTTCCCAAATCATTCTGCAAGACTGAAATGCCGTCAGGAATTAGGCAACCTTTTTTCACATCTTTACTTATGTAAATTGGATGGTTAGTGAAAAAACACTTTGCTTCCGATCCTCTAAGGTTGAACACACTGACACTATGCAAACTAAGTAGCTGTCATCCTCTATGGTCACTTGACCCCTCCATAGTTATTAAAATCATAGTCTTTATTCCTTTTACCTACAAAATTTGTTATACAAGGCTATAGTGCGTGTGTGTGTGTGTGTGTGTGTGTGTGTGTGTGTGTGTGTGTTTGTGTATGCATGTGAAGTGAGTGGAAGTATTTATATGGTTTATTTGAATAGCACATTGAATAAAATGCTGTTTGTTAGGATATCATTCTGTGATATGTGTAGAAATCATGGACGTATGGGTTAAAGACTGTGTCTTGACTGGAGGTTATATTCAAGGTTTATGATATAATTTAGAGTTAACTTAAGGATTAAGGTTAGACCTAGTGATCATGTTAGGAGGTATGATGTGCTTTATGTATTTCATGAGTAGTATGTGCACACTTGCTGTGGTAGCATTGTCACCTCACAGTAAGACGCTGTCCGGTTCGATTCTCAGCTAGAGCGTCTTCTGCGTGGAGACATGCGTGAATGGGCGTACCTTCGTTGAAGGTTGTGCATCAGGCCTGGCAAGCCGGTACGTAAAAATCAACTGCCAATCATTAGCGGACCGGAGTTCCGCTGTGACGACCCCTTACCGGGAAAAGCCGAAAGACACAAACAATGTGCACTGTTTAAAATTACATTTTTGCTTATGGTTTGCCTTTTTTCATTAATTAGGATTTTTAATGAATTGATCCTCAGTGTTGGCACTTTCATTGGTGTAGAATCTATGCAGTTATATTCTGTGATGTGATTGTCAATCAACATCCTAAACCACATGCACAGAATGGTGAATTCAACTTTTTAAAATTATGTATTGCAAGTAGTGGAATATGGTAAATTTAATTAATGCAGTAACTGTGCTAAATAAATCTTTTCTATCCAGCACTGCTCACAAGCTGGTTGAGTCAGATTCATTCATGCTTTTGCATTATTTAAAACTATTTGTTCTTTTTTTCTTGATAAAACCAAATATGCTTGCAAGCTCCACAACAGTTTTGACCCTGATAATATCCCAGAAGATGAGGGATAGAGTAGAGATTTAGAGACTTAATTACCAGCCCGAGACAGATAGGAAAGTGTAGCCAATACCAACTCAACCATCAAAGGAGGAGAACAATAGTAAAGTCCTGCCAATGTTTACTTAAAAGGAAGACCCAGGACTGCAGCTCCTATATTAGGAATGTGGATAGCTATGAGCCTGCCAAGGAGTACACATACTCTAGTTGAAGGTATGGGTGTGTGAAGCATGCACTCGCAAAGGCTCAGTGTAGTAGGCTTAAATTGCACGTCTTGTTGCCATGGTAACCATATCTCTCATCTGTCCCTGATTTTGACTCATACTGTTTGCCCTGTAATTTTTTTAATTTTCTGGCAAATTACTGAGGATTACAGCCATTAGAGCCTCATAATAATCCGTGGAGGTGCAGCGGTAGCGTTATTGCCTCACAGCAAGAGGTTCTCCCGTTTGATTCTCGGCTGGAGTGCCTTCTGTGTGGAGTCTGCATGTCCTCCCTGCGGTCGAGTGGTGTTCTGAAAGACATGCGTGAATGGGCGGGCATCGAGCTGGCAACTCGGCACTGTAAAAATCTACTGCCAATCATTAGCGGACCGGAGTTCCGCTGTGGCGACCCCTAACCGGGAAAAGCCGAAAGACAAACAACAATAACTTCATGTTGCTAAAAAAATGCATGTTGCTGCAAAAGCCTGTTGTTCTGTTGTTCTATTAACTTTTTAAGTGAATTAGAGTAGTATTTAAAATTGTCCCCGATTTTCTACCTTTATGCTCCCAACTCCCCCAATTATTTTTGTCTTTATCCAGAATTGTTGAGCAAAGAAGTTGACAGAGCTTCATGATATATTCTAGGTTTGATTCCCCCAGCCTCCATTTTCCTGTTTGACTTTGTGCTCCTGCAACACTCCCTGAAAAGAGGCTGATGCATACATATATATATAAATATACACAGGAGCACTAAAGAATCCTGAATGCCCAAAATCCTGAAGCACAAAATTCTGAGACTTAAATCCTGAAAGTTCAAAATCCTGAAAATTCAAAATACTGAAAACTCAAAATCCTGAAAACACACAGGATACTTATTCCAGCACAAGTACATACAGAAAGAAATAAAACACAAACTATATTACTGTTCTACAAGTATAAACAGGGGGGCAAGCCCCCCTGCACCCCCCACATCCCCTGCTACTTAAATATATCAACTCCTAAATTGCCCTTAGTGTAGTTTAGTACAATCTTGGAGTTGATATATTTAACTAGCAGGGGGTGTGGTGGGGCACAGCATATAGTTGAAGGGTAATATGTTTCTGTATGTACTTGTAGTGGAATATAGTAAGTGTTGGGATCCTGTGTGTTTTCAGGATTTTAAGTTTTCAGGATTTTGAACTTTCAGGATTTTGGTCTCAGGATTTTGGTCTTCAGGATTTTGGTCTTTCAGGATTCTGTAGCGCTTCTATATATATATAACGTTGACTGGAATAAAATCAATACACCATCCCCCTCACTATCCATTAAACTTCACCCAAGTAATCCACTCAACAACTCACCCTAACAAAAAACACCCTCCAGGATCTATCTTAGATTGGATACTAGTCACCCACCCAAACAAAATCTCTCTCTCTGGCACCATCCCTGACACATTCAGTGACCATCTCCCTGCCTTCATCCAATGATCGTCAAGCTCCATCCAACATCAACACGTGTATATCCAAACTCGTAACCTAAGCAATTTCAATCCCTCTATTTTTTCTAACATCTTTAAACAAATTAACTGGCACATCCTAAACACTCTCCCTCTTGACAGCGCTGTAGAGCATTTCAACTCTATCTTCCTTAATACTCTTAACTCCCTAGCCCCTCTACGAAAAAAACGAATCAAAGCCAATGCTGCTCCCTGGCTCACCAAGGAAACTAAACAAATTATGCATCACAGAGACAAATCCTGGAAGCTTTACCAGAAAAGTAAACAGTCCTCTGCCTTGCTTCAATATACTCAACTTTGCAACCAAGTAAAAAAACTTATTACCAAAGACAAGAAAAATTACTATAATAAACTTCAGTCCAACAACAACAAGAATCCTAAACAATTCTAGAATTCTGTCAACTCCCTTCTCCATCCTGGATCTAGAAATAATCCGTGCCCTGATCCTAGCTTAACTGACAGTGAACTAAGCTCCCATTTCAACACCTTCTTTATTGAAGCCATAGCTAACCTAACTAAAACATTCCCAAATAATAACCCACCCAACTCCCTCCACACGACACCCAGCTACCTAAATAACAATTCCCTTAAATTCCACCTCAAACCTGTACCCACCAACCTTATAAAAAAACTTCTATCCAAACTAAGGCCACGTGCTAATGCCCCAGACAACATACCCTCCTCCTTCCTCAAATGTGCAGCCAGAGGAATTGCTCTCCCAATCAGCATTCTGATTAACAGATCCTTAACTGAATCATATGTGCCCAAACTCTGGCGTTCAGCCTACATTCTTCCTCTCCACAAAGGAAGCAAAAACACCTCTATTTCAAACTTCCACCCCATTGCCCTACTCTCACCAATTTCTAAAATTCTAGAAAAATGTGTCCACCACCAGCTTTGGCCTTACCTAATTCAGAATCAACTTTTAACACCCACCCAGCATGGCTTCCGCCCCGGCCATAGTACCATAACTGCCCTACTATCTTTCCTAGACACTATCAATCAAGCTCGGGACTCTGGACTCATCATATCCACTATACTACTAGATCTTTCTAAAGCCTTCGACACCATCTCCCATACTCACCTTCTCCATCATCTCACCAACCTTAATCTCTCCTCTAATACTCTTTCCTGGTTCTCCAGCTACCTATCCAACAGGTCTCAAGCTGTCAAATGGAAGAACTCCTCCTCTTCCTTCTTGCCTACACCTACCGGCGTTCCTCAAGGGTCCATCCTTGGACCCATGCTCTTCAACATCTTTATAAATGACATTCACACCATCATCCCTGACACTACAGTCATCCAATATGCTGATGACTCTACCTTGGTTTGTGCCGCCCCCAACATTTCTGAACTACTGACCAAAACCCAAATAGCTTTTACCACTACTAAGAACTGGATGCACCAAAATCAACTTTCCCTCAACTCCAGTAAATCTAAAATTCTAATATTCCTCCCCTCCAAGGTTTCCTCCTTTGACAAAAACACTTTCAATGTCATTAGCCAATCCTCCACTACTATAGAAATAGTCTCCTCTGCAAAACTCCTTGGCATTGCCATAGACGAACACCTCAAATTCGATTTTCACATACAACAAAACATAAAGAAAACTCACCAAAAACTAGGTATGCTATATAGAAACAATCAATTTCTCTCCATCCCCTCTAGGCTTACCCTGGCAATCTCCTACCTCCTACCTTCTCTTCTATATGGTGCCCCACTATTAACCAATCTGTCCGCTTCCAACACCTCTAAACTTGAAGCTTGTTATAATAAAATATCCAAATTTGCCACTAAATCCAAAACTTCAACTCACCACTGCCTCTGCCTTCAATCTCTGAATTGGTTAGAACTACCTAACCACCTAGACTATCTACAACTAACCAATGCTCACAAATTAATATTCTCCCCTGATAAATGCCCAGCCTTAAAAAACATTCTTCCCCCTTACACCCCAAATAGATCTCTGAGGTCTGAACACCAAAACCTAATCGCCATTCACAAACCAAAATGTCCCGCTGGCCAGCTTCTACTCTCCTTCTCTTTAGGTAAAAAATGGAACTCCCTCTCTCCCTCACTTAGGACAATACCTAACATTGAATCCTTCAAAAAAACAACTCTTCCAATATCTCTCTTCCAAATGGAAATGCTCCTGCTTTCACCCTACATAACTCCCCCCACTAAACTCTCCATACTATTGCTTTACTATACTATCTAGCTTAATCTTAGCTTAATATAATTTCTCCTATACCCTCAAGCTTCATCTAATTTCTCCAAGAACCTAAACTATCAGACTTAAATAAACTCCATATTTGTAAATATTGTAAAAATCTGGAAAAAAAAAAAAAAATTTTTTTAGTTTTTGTTATACACTGTCTCACAATGAATATTACCGTTTTTCATTTGAATGTATGTAATTCCACTGAATGTATGAACCATACTACTGTATCTCTTCTCCAAAATTATGTAACCTTTCTCATTGTTTTGTAACCCTTATCATACTACTATTGTACATGGAGCTTTTCTCCCCGGGCCTCCACTGAAAATGGGCACTACTTGGCCTAGTGGACTTCCCCGGTAATCTAAATGAAATAAATAAATAAATAAATATATATATATATATATATATATATATATATATATACACACATATATATATATATATATATATATGTGTGTGTGTGTGTGTGTGTATATATATATATATATATATATATATATATATTTATATATATATATATATATATATATATATATATATATATACACACACACATATATACACACATCCATCCTCCATCCATCCTCAACCGCTTTTCCCATTTTTGCATATGAGGTCAGAGTGTCAGTTCAACAGTGATAATCATCTAGAGCCAAGGATTACACAACTGGGTGGCTAGCCCTGCGTATGTGTGCATGTATTTATGCATGTATATATAGATATATTTATATGTATATACCACATGCTGTGAGCTGTTAAACATGTTTGACTAATTACATCTGGATTTAATTTTTTTTCCAGAATGCTCTGAATGACATTAATGACTTCTGCATCAAACATGGCTGGCTTTCTGAAATCTATACATTTGTCTGCTCATGGAATTCAGAATACATTGACTCAATGAAGGGGTGGCCTTCCACAAAATACAGTGATCAAATCAAACAACTAAAAGCCTGGTGCCTGATGGTACAAGATATGGAAGACTTGTTCACAACACAGCACCAGATCATTTCTGTTGACTGTATATCTACTAAGCTTGAAATTGGTAAGGGAAAATTAATATTGTGTTTTAGTCTGATATACTTCCTCAATGTTTTTATAGTTTAAAAAAGAGTAAAAATACTGTGAAAGATAAATGTGAGTCAGTACCCAAGTTTAATTCAAAAGACTGCAGTGTAATCAAGATGGATATGCTCCAGTGACAGAACTGAGCTGTTGGCACATCTTTCTTAGTGTAGTAAGATTGGGTTCAGCTATTAACATCTTAATTATCTTGTGCAGTACTGAAAAAGAAAAAGTCTAAAATTGTAGACAATTGTGCACTTGGTGTTCCTGATAGACTCAGAATGTACTATGTAAACAGTGTGACATGATCAAGTTTGTTAAAGACACATTTAATATCTTACTTAGCTTGCTGTAATACAAAGCTCAACAGGCAAATGCATTCAGCCCCTAAACTTCTCATAAAATATGATCGGAGGTTGTCAATTTTCATTCCGTCCTCGACTGATGGGTTCAGATCTGAGCCCTAGGATCTGACTCAGCCATTGTAAAAGCTTGCGGCAACCTTGAACTCTCAAGCTTCTTCTTTACCCAAAATGCACCCCCCTTTACCTCAGATCTTGTTTGCTGCTTCCAGCAAAAATAAGTGGTCCATTATTCTCTCAAGCTTCGGCAATAAGTAGAACAAGGGTTCCTATTACCTAATCGAACTTCCAGAACGTCGAACACCAGATGTTCGAACCTGGAAGTTCAAAAGGTGAAAATGTCGAAGCCGCAGATGTTTCTGCAGCTTTGACATTTTCTCCATTATGGTGTGAAGCATACGGAATGGGTTAAGGTAAGTGTGTGATTGTGACGGACATTGGGGATAGGGTGCGGGTAGGATAAGTGTGTGATTGTGACGGACGTTGGGGTTAGGGTACAGGTAAGGTAAGTGTGCAGTAGTGACAGACTTTAGGATTAGGGCGCAGATAAGGTAAGTGTGCGATAGTGACGGACTGTAGGGTTAGGGCGTAGGTAAGGTAAGTGTACGATAGTGACGGACTTAAGGGTTAGGGCACAGGTAAGGTAAGTGTGCAATAGTGATGGACCTCAGGGTTAGGGTTTGGGTTAAGGTTAGTGCATAGGTAGTTGTGTATGTAAGGTTTAGTGTAGGTTTATAAGGTTTTTGGTGTGCTTGTGTTGCGTGTGTGATTTTTGGAACAGCAATTTTTTTCCCTGTGAAAAAGTTTGCTGTTCTGATGTTTCGATGTTATTACATTTTGATCTTCCAAGTTCGAACATCTGGTGTTTGAACTTTTGGAATTTCGATAATGTAATATCATCATCTTCTTTCGGCTGGTCCTGTTAGGGGTTGCCACAGCGGATCATCTGTTTCCATTTCTTCCTGTCCTGTGCATCATGCTCTTTCACACCAACTGCCTGCATGTCCTCTCTCACCACATCCATAAACCTTATCTTAGGCCTTCCTCTTTTCCTCTTACCTGGCAGCTCCATCCTTAGCATCCTTTTCCCAATATACCCAGCATCCCTCCTCAGCACATGTCCAAACCAATGCAATCTCGCCTCTCTTGCGTTGTCTCCAAACTGTCCATTCTGAGCTGACCCTCTAATATACTGATTCCTAATCCTGTCCATCCTAGTCACACCCAGTGCATATCTTAACATCTTTAACTCTGCCACATCCAGCTCTGACTCCTGCTTTTTCGTCAATGCCACCGTCTCCAACCCATATAACATAGCTGGTCTCACTACCCTCTTGTAGACCTTCCCTTTCACTCTTACTGGTACCCGTCTGTCACAAATCACTCCTGACACTTTTCTCCACCCATTCCACCCTGCCTGTGCTCTCTTCTTCACCTCTCTTCCACACTCACCATTACTTTGAACTGTTGATTCCAAGTACTTAAACTCGTCCACCTTTACCAACTCTACTCCCTGCAACCTCACCATTCCTCTACCCTCCCTCTCATTTACATACATATATTCTGTTTTAAACCTGCTGACCTTCATTCCTCTCCTCTCTAAAGCATATCTCCACCTCTCCAGGGTCTCCTCAACCTGGTCCCTACTCTCACTACATATCACAATGTCATCTGCAAACATCATAGTCCACGGGGCCTCCTGTCTAATCTCATCTGTCAACCTGTCCATCACCAGTGCAAATAAGAAAGGGCTCAGAGCTGATCCTTGATGTAATCCCACCTCCACCTTAAACGTATATGTCACTCCCACCACAGTCCTCACCAATGTCACACTACCCTTGTACATATCCTGTACCACTCTTACATACTTCTCTGCCACTCCCGACTTCCTCATACAATACCACAACTCCTCTCTAGGCACCCTGTCATATGCTTTCTCTAAGTCCACAAAGACACAATGCAACTCCTTCTGACCTTCTCTGTAATTCTCCAACCACACTATCAGAGCAAATATTGCATCTGTAGTGCTCTTTCCTGGCATGAAACCATACTGCTGATCACTAATCATCACCTCCCTTCTTAACCTAGCTTCCACTACTTTTTCCCATAACTTCAAGCTGTGACTGATCAATTTTATCCCTCTGTAGTTACTGCAGCTCTGCACATCACCCTTATTCTTAAAGATAGGTACCAAAACACTTTCTCCACTCCTCAGGCATCCTCTGACTTTCCAAAATTTCATTAAACAATCTGGTTAAAAATTCCACTGCCATTTCTCCTAAGCACCTCCATTCTTCCACTAGTATGTCATCTGGGCCAACAGCCTTTCCATTCTTCATCCTCTTCATAGCTGTCCTTACTTCCTCCTTGCTAATCTGCTTCACTTCCTGATTCACTAACCCCACATCATCCAACCTTCTCTCTCTCTCATTCTCTTCATTCATCAGCCCTTCAAAGTACTATTTCCATCTACTCAACACACTCTCCTCACTTGTGAGTACGTTTCCCTCACTGTCCTTTATCACCCTTACCTGCTGCACATATTTCCCAGCTCTGCCCCTCTGTCTAGCCAATCGGTACAGGTCCTTTTCTCCCTCTTTAGTGTCAAATCTCTCATACAACTCTCCATATGCCTTATCCTTAGCCTTCACCACCTCTCTCTTTGCCATGCGCCTCATCTCCTTATACTCATGTCTACTTTCTTCATCTCTTTGACAATCCCACTTCTTCACCAGCCTGTTCCTCTGTATACTCTCCTGTTTACTGTATACTCTCCTGTGTACTCAACACACTCTCCTCACTTGTGAGTACGTTTCCCTCACTGTCCTTTATCACCCTTACCTGCTGCACATATTTCCCAGCTCTGCCCCTCTGTCTAGCCAATCGGTACAGGTCCTTTTCTCCCTCTTTAGTGTCAAATCTCTCATACAACTCTCCATATGCCTTATCCTTAGCCTTCACCACCTCTCTCTTTGCCATGCGCCTCATCTCCTTATACTCATGTCTACTTTCTTCATCTCTTTGACAATCCCACTTCTTCACCAGCCTGTTCCTCTGTATACTCTCCTGTACTTCCTCATTCCACTACCATGTCTCCTTGTCCTCCTTCCTCTGTCCAAATGTCACACCAAGCACCTTCCTAGCAGTCTCAATTACTAGCTATGCTGTAGTTACCCAGCTATTCGGTAACTCTTCATTGCCTCCCAGTGCCTGTCTTAACTCTTCCCTGAACTCCACCTCACAATCTCCCTTTTTTAACTTCCACCATTTAATCCCTGGCACTGCTTTCACACTCCTCCTCCTCTTCTTGATCACCGAGTGGTGCAGAGCTACAGTTATCCCAATCCACAAGGGGGGATCCACCTTGGATCCCGGAAACTACCGTCCCATCAGTCTGACAAGCCTTATCTGCAAGGCCATGGAGCGTATTATCATGGAACTTATAAACAAAGACATTGGCAACCTTCAAACACTGGACCCCACCCAGTTTGGGTTTGTGAAGGGCCGATCTTGTCTCCTGAACCTGATTGACTTCTTTGAATCAAGTCTCCAGAGCCATGGACAAGGGTAAGGTGGTCCACACAGCCTATCTAGACCTTGCCAAGGCCTTTGACACCATCCCCCACTCTGGAATCATAGATAAACTTACTAAGTTGGGTATTAATCCCTATGTCACCCAATGGGTTGCTAAATGGCTTACTGATAGAACCCACACTGTAAAAGTAGCCGACTCCAAATCCAGCTCCAGACAAGTGACAAGTGGAGTACCGCAGGGTTCAGTCCTGGGGCCGCTCTTTTTTGGCATCTACTTCTCTGAAGTACAGGTCAACACTAAGGGACTCTGGCTAACAAAGTTTGCAGATGATTGCAAACTGGGAGCCATTATTGAATCCCCAAATGATGTGGATACTCTACAAAGGGCCTTACAGAAACAGATGCTTGGTGCCAGAGCCATGGGCTCAAGCTCAATGCCAAGAAATGTATTGTTATCCCCTTTGGGAAAAACATGTATCCATGAATTACCATATAGGTGGCAGTACACTAAACACAGAAAGTGGGATAAGAGACTTAGGGACACAGGTGGACAGTGGTCTCACCTTCGATAACCACATCGCCACAACAGTCAGGAAATCCTTCTATGTGGCACACCTCATCACGAAGGGCTTTTCATCCAGAAAAAAGGAGGTCATTGTCCCACTGTACTCATCCCTCATTAGACCCATTATAGAATACAACGCGGCATTTGGTATGTACCTCTCAAGACATCTGCAACAACTGGAAAGGCCTCAGAAATACCTCACTAAAAGAATCACAGGCCTAAAGCAGATGCCCTACGCTGACCGCCTTAAAAACTCCAGCTATACTCTGTCGCATATCGTCTACTCAGAGGCGATCTCTGCTTAACATACAAGGCCATGTCAGACCCAGAGCTGTTGGACATGCTACACTTAAAGAAATCCCAATCGCTCAGAGCTACACACTCCAGGGATCTAAACCTTGTCATCACAATAAACAAAACATGCTGGAGGGATAGGTTCCTGACCCAGAGACTCCCCAGACTCTGGAATAGATTGCCCATACATGTCAAGCAGAGTGCCTGTTTGGACCTCTTCAAGAGGAACCTTGATGTTTGGATGGGAGAAAGGAAATTCACCCCAGGGATCACGTCAGTCGCCCTGCTAGACAGGGGTCCAGGAAAGTAAATAATGTGGGAAGAAATAGCCAGGGAATTGTTATGGCTAGGCTTGTATAGGCCCTAGGGCTGATAGCCTAGTACCAACCTATGAACCTATGAACCTATGAACCTATTAACCTATGAACATCATCCTACAGACCACCATTCTATGCTGCTTAAATACACTTTCCCCAGTCACCACTTTACAGTCTCCAATCTCCTTCAGACTGGCCCTCCTACATAAGACATAATCCACCTGTGTGCATCTTCCTCCACTCTTGTACATCACCCTATGCTCCTCCCTCTTCTTAAAATATGTATTCACCTCAGCCATGTCCATCCTTTTCGCAAAATCCACAATCATCTGATCTTCTGCATTCCTCTCCTTAACACCATACCTACCCATCACTTCCTCATCAGCTCTGTTCACTTCACCAACATGCCCATTGAAGTCTGTTCCAATCACTAGTCTCTCACCCTTGGGTACACTCACCACCACTTCATCTAACTCACTCCAAAATGTTTCCTTCTCATCCATCACACACCCAACTTGTGGAGCATATGCACTAACAACATTCATCATTACACCATCAATTTCAAGCTTCATAAACATCACTCTATCAGACACTCTCTTCACCTCCAAAACACTCTTGGCATACTGTTCCATTAGGATAACCCCTACCCCATTTCTTCTGTCATCCACACCATGATAGAAAAATTTGAACCTGCCTCCTATACACTTGGCCTTACTTCCCTTCCATCTGGTCTCTTGCATGCACAATATATCAACCTTCCTTTTCTCCATCATATCAGCTAGCTCTCTCCCTATACCAGTCATACTGCCAACATTCAAAGTTCCTACCCTCAGTACTACACTCCTAACCTTTCTCCTCTCTTCCTGCCTTCGGGCATGCCTTCCCCCTCCTCTTCTTCTTCGGCCAACAGTAGCCCAATTTCTTCCAGCACCCTGTTGGCTAACAGTACTGGTGGCGGTCGTTGTTAACCCAGGCCACGACCGATCCAGTATGGAAATATGAAATGTTCTCCGCATCAGTAATTTGGCAGAGGTTTTACGCTGGATGCCCTTCCTGACGCAACCCTTCCCATTTATCCGGGCTTGGGACCAGCACAAAGAAATGCACTGGCTTGTGCATCCCCATAAACCCTCGAATTTCAAAACTTAAAATTGTTGTATTCAGTTGCTTTAACCTACTTTAGCTAAACATTTTTTGCTTACTGTCTAATCTTTCTCCCTTACTTTTCCAGCAAATGTCTGCTTTCTTTCCTTGTTACCGTTTGCAGTATTTCTGGTTATCTTAGTCTTCATTACCATTGTTGGTACTTTCTTCCCTTCCTTCTGTAAACAACAAAAAAAAAAGGCTTCCTTCATTTAAGTTGTAACTCAGTTTGATTGCTGTTATTGTTGTTGTGGTTGTGACTGTGTTTGGCCTTTCACTTTGGTGATGGCTGAAAAGGAAAAGAGTCCAGCTGGGTTCAAAACATGTGGGGAATGCAATCAGAATATCCCTATGTCTGACTCATTCTCCTTGTGTGTTTTTTTGTTTAGGTCCTCTCCACTTCCAGGAGAATTGTGTGATCTTCCATCCCTTCAATCCTAAGGAGCTGATATATTGCCGGAACAAACTTATTCTTAAGGGTTTCTTGCCTTCTTCCTTTGATGAGGCTACACCTGGACCTTTCAAAGAGAAACTTAAAAAAATGACAGTTATTTCTATGAGCACCTCTTCTGTATCCTCCAGGTCCACAGAAAAGTCAATCAAGAGAACTTATTTGGATCCTATAGTTTCTTTGGATCATACAAAGAAGAAGCAACAATTATTGGATCCTACCCTTTCTTTAGATTCACGTAAGACCACATTCAAGCCTTTGGATCCGACTGTTTCTTCGGATCTGAAGTCCCTGACAACTAAAGATTCATTGGATCTGAAGACCTTGGATCAGATGTCCTCCTTATCAATTCTGCCTAGAACAATGTGACCCGGTCCCATCTATAGTGCCTTTTCCATTTTTAGAAAGATCAAATTCTCCATTGGCTGAAATTCATTCGTTCATCCAGAAGTCATACAGAAGATGTAGATAGGCTAGTGAGAAAGATCTTCTCACGACAGAGCCAGCTTGCCCCTTCCTCAGCTCCTACTCCATTGGGTAGGGAGGCCCATGTATCCACTACTCCTCCTGTACTAATTCCTCCTTTGACTCCTATCCAGGTCTCAGAGCCATTGGATCTGAGTCTTCCAGCACTGTCTTTTTTGGATCAGAGGATTCTGTTATCCTTGGATCCAAGACTGACTCTGAACTGTTCGATTCAATTGGATCCAGAGAGCTCTAGGAGCTGATTCTACTCCATCAGGTCCAAGATACTGCAGTCAACTCCAAGGGATTTGAAGCCATCTCTGCATCTTGGAGTCCCAGCGATGGTCAGTTCGGGTATGGCTTCAGCCTCCAGGCAACTGTCCTTGGAGCAAGGTGGGACCAGGGATCAGAGCCTTGGCCTCTTGGATCCATGTTCTTATCCCTCTCCAAGATGGTCTGCCTTCGGGGTTCTGGAGAAAGCTCTGTCTGAATCTCAGACCCAGGTGATAGCTCCCCCTTCAGATCCTATGTTTTCTTTTGTTCTGCCTCTGCACCTTGAATCTCAGCTATCCTCTTTACAAGGACAGCAAATTCCAAAACCCCAGACTTCCCAACAGGGCTTCCCCTCCTCTTCTGATACCTTCTCAGAGTATCCCACTTAGGAGGTCTCTAAGAAGAGGACATGCAAGAGGAAGCATATCGATTCCCCTAGATCGGTCACTATGGACATCAATTTCGATGAGGGCAAAGGGTCCCTATGGTCACCTCCTGAAGATGTCTCATTCAGAGACATCCTTGAGATCCTGAAACAGAGAGGTGGATGGAAGCCCAACAACCCTTCATTGGAGGAATCTGTACTACTGGAGGCTTTTGGTACCAGCCCATCTTCTACTTGGGTGGTCTCACCTGCTGATGAGCTCCTGGAGTTGGTTTAGCAGCAGGCATGTAGGAACCTCACTCCACTGAGCCCCTTCCCAAGATGCCAAATAGGATTATGACCACTCTACAGTTTAAACAGTTTTGTTCAAAAGGTCCTCCTGCTGATGCCATGGTCATGGTGGTGGCCACTAGAAAGGAACTTGCTGACAAAAGTACCTCTGTCCATCCTCCTGACAAGGGGTCACAGGTAGATTTTGGAAACATGTCTATGCTTCAGTGACCTTTACCTTAAGGTCTCTGAACTACTTTGCACATTTTACTAGACTTCAGAGGGATCTGATTAAGGAACTTTCAAATACCCTCAAAGGAACTGTGAATGAAGAGGTGAAGGATTCAGTCACTTCTCAGCTGACAACCCTATAATCAATTTCCGACTCATCCATGAGGCTTATTTTTAATGTGGAATAAGGAACCTCAAGGGCAGTGGGTTCAGTCATAGCCATTAGGAGACATGCCTGTATGTGTTTGTGTGATTTTGTGGAGCCTTATAAGTTGATGTTCATCAACTCCCCCTTTGATGGTACCTCCCTTTTTGGCCACAAAGTGAAAGGTATGTTGTCCAGTGTGGGAAGTATGGCAAGACCCTTTCTGCTGTGGGTATATCTTTTTCTACTCCCCCAAAGATCCTTTTCGAGGAGTCATTGAGGTGGTGAAAAGATGTGGTTCAGAAAATCACAAGGATCTTTCCAGGACACATATGGAGGATCTTTACCCAGAGGCAGTGGGGGAAGTTCAAATGGTAGATGCCACCGTTGCAGCAGAGGAGGCCTTCTAAGTCGGGTCGAGAAAATCCTTCTTTAGCAAACCCTTCCAATGCCCCTGAAAAGAGTCTCGATTCTCCCCCCTGGAGGCAATTGGGGGTCATTTGTCCATGCACCAGAGAACCTGGCTAGTAATAACAAAAAATACTTGGGTGCAGAGGATCATATCCAGAGGATATATAATTCCATTTTCCCTTTGTCCTCTAAACCCCAGGAAAATCCCTGATTTTCCACCCAGTCAAAGAGAACAAGCAGCATTTCAAATACAAAAGCTGCTAAACAAAAGAGTCATCCAAGAAGTCCCCCAGACCAAAAAGGATCCAGAACTTACTTGAGATTCTTTTGTAGTGCCAAAGAAAACAGGGGACTGGTGACCAATTCTGGTTCTCAGCAGTCTGAACAACTTGTTCAGAAGATGAAGGTCTGGATGGTCACAGTTCAGTCGATTCTTCCTTTTCTGGAAAAAGACAATTGGATGTACTCACAGATCTCAAGGATGCATACTATCATATAAAAATGAATAGGCAATCCAGGAAATTCTTACACTTCTGGCTAGGAGCCAGTCATTATCAGTACAGAGCACTGTCCTTTGGCCTCATCACATCCCCCAGAGTGTTCACCAAATGTATAGCAGTGGTAGCAGCTCACTTGAGACTGCATTGATTCCGGCTGTTTCCTTACTTAGGTGACTTGCTCATTTCCACCCTGACTAGGCATCAGCTCTTCATGGCAAGAGAAAAAGTAATCCAGATTTGTGCATGGTTAGGCATTACCACAAATTTCAAAAAGTCAAATCTTCAACCATCTCAAACTATAGAGTTTTTAGGGGCACTTTTTGATGCAAGGTGAACATTGGCTTCTCTTCCCCTTTCCAGAGTTCAGACTTTAAAATCACAAGCCAACAAGATACTTTGCAGTACTGCAGTCCCCACTTATCTAGTCCTGCAAACCCTAGGGTCAATGGTGGCAGTAATACCCCTTGTTCCACTGGTGAGATTTCACATGAGGATTCTTTAATGGATGTTGTCAGAACAACTAATGCAAGACCATCGATTTGTCCCTCTTCAGCCACGGCCATAGTGATCATGGATGCTTCCCATCTTGGGTGGGGAGGCATTACCTAGGAAAGACAGTCCAAGGCATGTCATACCCTGAAGAGGCCAATTTGCATATCAACGTTTTGGTGTTGAGAGCACTGCTTTTACATTGCAAGCCTTTCAAGATGCTCTCCCATTGGGAACTACTGCAATACAAACAGACCATATGTATGTAGTTTGGTACATCACTATACAAGGAGGAACCAGATCATAACCCATATGTCTAGAAGGACTATGAGTGTGGAAATGGGCAGTCTCTTCCAACCGCTTTCTCTTAGCAATGCACATTCTAGGAAAGGCCAACATGCTAGCAGACAAACTGAGCAAGTACATTCTATTACCTCATGAATGGTCCCTCAACCAGAAAGTAGCAGACATAGTTTTCCACAAGTGAGGTCAGTCTTGCTGCGGTCTCTTTGCTTCTCCCCTAAACAGCAAGTCCAGCAGCTACTTTGCCCTCATCCCCACACAGGAGGAGTCAGCAAGAGATGTTCTTCTTCACAACTGGCCCCCTGGAATACTGTATGCTTATCCTCCGATCCCTGTGATATCAAAATTCCTTTAGAGAGCTGCCAGGTTGAAGAGCAAGATCATTCTCATTGCTCCATTTTGTCCTCGACAAACTTGGTTCCCTTTCCAGTGGCCTCATTTGATCCATCAACCTTGGATTCTGGATCCAGTTCCAGACCTTCTGTCTCACCAAATAGAAATGGTTCATCTGGATCTTCCAAAGCTCATGTTGACAGCTTGTTTTACCCTTTTTCAGTAATAGCCAGATAACCTATGCTGTCTTCCCCAGTTCATCGAATTCTATTATCTTCCCTCAAACCATCTGCAAGGAAAACTTATGCTAGCAAATGGAAGAGATTTGTGCACTGGGCACTATAAAATGATGTGGAACACTTTTCTGCATAGATTTCCACTATCCTGGAGTTTTTGTCATTGCTGTTTGATCAAAGGGCTAGTTCTTCCACAGTAAAGGTTCAATTAACAGCAATTTCCAATTATCATGTTGGCCTTGATGGCTCTTCCCTTGCTTCACATAAACTTTGTAAGACCTTTCTGTGTGGAACACATCTGTTGAGATCTCCAGTTAAAAATCTATTCCACCATTGAACTTAACTCTGGTACTGCAAGCTTTGGTTCTTCTGTCCTTCGAACCTGCAAATACTTGCAATCTCAAATTTCTGTCTTGGAAGACTTTATTTTTGGTGGCCCACTACTTCAGCCAGAGGAATTTCAGAAATTTAGACTTTGTCAGTGAAACCTCCATACCTAATTTTTCATAAAGATAGAGTTACATTACAAACTAATGCATCTTTTTTCTCAAAGTTGTATCAGAATCCAACCTTAACCAATATTTTTACACCTATAAGTTTTCTTTCCAAATTATACAAAGGCGAATATTTGTTGCATTCACTAGATGTGCATAGGCAATTGTGTTTCTACTTAGAAAGACCAAAGGACTTCAGAAAGTCAGATCAGTTATTTGTTTCCTTTGTGGAAAAGAAATTGGGCAAACCAGTGTCTAGAGTTTCCCTAGCCAAATGGCGCACTATTTGCATTTCATTCATTTATGATAGATTGAATTTGCCTTTAACTAAGCAATTACATGCACATTCTATAAGATCGATAGCAGCTTCCTCAGCCTCTCATTCAAGAGCCTCTATGGGTGATATTTGTGTAGCAACAACTTGGCCTTTACCTCACACCTTCATATGTCATTATAGTCTAGACATAGTTTCTAGAAGTAGGGCTTCATTTGGCTCAATGGTGCTTAGGAATATTCTTCCTTGAGGCCACCCTGGGATTGTAGTAGCTGCACACTCTGTCACATCAGTCGAGGAGGGAATGAAAATTGACATCAGATAAAGAAGTTATGTGCATACCATAATGTTCCATCTGTGCTGTCCATTTTCATTTCTCCTCCACTCCCCACTCACCAACCCCCATCCACTGTTGTCTGAAAAGCGAGTGGATAGAGCCAGTCTTGGGGTATTTCCCTTGCCTTTTATGAGTTCAGATGTAGCTCTGTGCTTTAAAAATTTGTTCTATATCAGTAAAAGTGTTAGTCTTTTGGTATAATCTGCAAACAAGATCTGAGGTACGGGGGTGGTGCATTATGGGTAAGGGAGAAGCTTGAGAGTTCAAGGCTATAACGGGCTTTTACAACAGCTGAGTCGGATCTGAGGGCTTGAATCTGAACCCATCAGTTGAGGAAGAATGAAAATGGACAGCACAGAGGGAATATTATGGTAAGGACTTAACTTCTCTTTTTTATATATATGAGATGTTGGTTGATTTGATAGTTTTTTTTTAATCAAAGACTATTTTCAGTTATTACTTATAATCTGAAACTTCAACTGATAAAATAAAGAAATAAAGAAATGTTGTTAGCACACTCTGCACCCATATGTAAAGAGCTGTACTACTTTCAGTCCCATAGATATTATAACCACCTCCAAAATTACTTAAATTTTGGGCATTTAAGATGACTGCAGACTGACCAGCATTTTAACTAAAGCTCCTACAGTGTGTGAACAGAAAGTGAGAAAAAGGAGTGCCATTGAAACTGCTTTTTGGTTAAATTACATTTTATGGGTAGTAAGTATACTGCCTGAATACCAGCAAAGAAGAAATTTGGAAAATCTGAAAGAAAATCAGTCATAATAGATGAAGAGAAAACAATGTTTGGAAAGGATTCTGCAGCTGTTCAGCGAAAAGCTGTTCAAGCTTCAGCTTTGTTTCAAGAAATGACTTCCAGTAATTTAGAATACAAATAAATCAAATGTACTTAGAGGTGATTAAAATACATGCAACACTAAAGGAATATATAAACTTAAATAACAAAAGGGTAGAAAAAAAAAGCCTTAACTAGTTGTTCAGATGAACTGATAAAACTTAAAAAATCAGAGACTGAATTGAAGAATAAGCTGACGAGTATGAGGATTCTCAAAAATAATACAGTTAGAAGCCAGAGCATGCAGAGAAAACCTAACATTTTCTGTTGTACTAGAAATCTGGAAAGAACAGACTGTATTAATTTTATGAAAGTACAAATGAGCAACTGGACTGGTGTCCCACAGCAGGATTTGTTTACTGAAATAGCACAATGACAATAGGAAAGCAGCCAAGACCTTTAATAGTAAAGATGCCACCATACCATCAGAAAGAGTTGACCCTATCAAAACTGTGGCAAAAGGGCAAAGTACTAAAAACCGGAGACAGTAAAGTGTTTGTAGAAAATGATTACTCACTGTTCACCAGGCAGGAGGGAAGTACATTGATCCCAGTAATCAGGGAATTTTGAGAGGCAGGTGTGAGATTCAAGCTGCTGTATCCAGCTGTCTTCAGAGCATTTTTTTCCCTGTAGGCTCAAACACATTTTTTTATGTAGAACAGGCTAAGGAGAAAATAATAAAGTAAGCAGCAAACAGAAGGGGACACTGCTTGTCATTCTTCTGAAGATGATAGAGAGACTACTAGTGAAAGTTTTTCCAGTGTTCCAAAGGAAATTGATTGAAAGATAGAAAAAAGCACAGGCGTTGACTAGAAGAATCAGGAGTATGTTGAACCTGAATCAGACTCTAAAGTTGGGGGATGGAGATGAACAGGGAGAAAACTGAAATTGGTGACTAAATAGGAGACAATAAAGCATCAGTCACATTTGTGAAATATAGTTTTGCAAGAAAAAGTAGCTGAAAAAGGACTGGACTTTTGTTGTCTGTTAAATTTGTGGGTGGGCTGTAAAGCATATATTCCACTTTTTCATTAATATTTAGAAAGACACTAAAGGGGGGGGGAGTAACTGTAAGTAAAACGAAAAACTGTTCTTATCAGCATCTGTATAAAACATTTCTTGATATAAACTGTATGTTATATATAGTAGTCATTCTGTATAGTGTGTACCTAGAGGTATTTTAATTGTACATGTTAAAAATGTTAAACTAAACAAGAACTTATTTAGTTGTAAGAAATGTAGGCTTTACAGTATAATAAGAGAAAGTACATTTTTTGGCTAGGCTTGTATGGGCCCTAGGGCCAATAGCCTAGTACCTACCTATGAACATATACTCTTCAAGAAAAATCTTGATGATTGGATGGGAAATGGGAAATTCCCCCCAGGGATCACTTCTGTGGCTCTGCTCAACAGGGGCACAGGAAAATAATTTTCTTGGGTGGCGAAAGCCAGGGTACATTTTTTGGCTAGGCTTGTATGGGCCCTAGGGCCGATCGCCTAGTACCTACCTATGAACCTATGAACCTATAAGAAAGGCTGGACAAAATCAAGTTTAATATTAATATACTGTGATTTAGGCTGCTATGGTAGGGAGGTGCAGGTGGGGTTTAAAATGCATGAATTATATTATGTATAATTAAGATATTTTCTCTTATTTTTATAAGTGTAAATGTCTAGATTAATACCCTTGGCATAAGCTATAAGCAAATGTTTTTGAAAGCAAGAAGGCTTTAAAATAAGGTAAAACAATGAAAGCCATGAAATGCTATTTTCACATATGCAAAGATATTAGCTTGTATTTTTCCATTAGCAAATGTTCAGTGGGAGTCAAGAAGCCTGCAGCTGAAGGCAGCTGTACATTCTGCCCTGAATCAAATTTACAAAGGGAATGCTCTTCAATGGAGACTAGCTGTCTGCAGGTGCAAGCAGTTAATCCTGAGAGTTCCGAGCATTATTTGCTGAGATATGCAAAACTTAAAGGTACAATGGCAAGCAGATCAGTGAAAAATAGTTTGAAATTATGAGAAGTGAATAAGAGATAACATCCTCCCTAGCAGCCTTAATACTTTAATACATTTAATAGAACAGTGTACAATTTAGTTTTATTTAAAGATGCCCAGAGTGTGTACTTTTTCTTAGGGCTAAAAGTTAATGTTTTCTGAAAGCTATAAGCTGATTTTCATCTGGGAGGGAATAGGGATAAGAAAAGAACAGACAGTAATTATTATAATTGGGAACACAGGCTGTAGCATGCAATTTAGTATGGGAACCCTTATTTTTGGGTTAGGAAATGCCTTTGGGCACAGCTGCCAATTTTGGGGCAATTGTTCCTATCTGAAGGGTTACACTTCATTTTTTGAAGATGTATACAGCTTTATGTGTTAATTATAAGTTAATAGGGGATAGAGTGGTTTTGAAAATGTATTTAGTTTTTCATTTTAGGGTTTTCATTAAAGCAACAAGTCTTGAAAAATGTGACATAGGTTCAAACAGACACATGAACAAACAACTGTAAAAAAGAATAGCCTGCCAAACAGTATGTGCACATAATACAAAAGTTGGAAATACACATTCAAAAACATTGTCATGTGTAACAGGTGGGAACAATAGCCTTTTATCATAATGGCTATGTTGCCCGTATTACCTTGGAACATAATTGACCTTACAGGTATAAAAAAGGAAAGCCTATTAAATTAGACTGAGAAATGCAGAGTGCAAATAAGAATGCACCAGGAGACATATTTGGAAATAAATCAACCTATGACCTTGACAAAGAAAGGATTTCAAGATGGATATTCAGCAGAATATCTGTGACAAAGGAAAAGGGGAGTAATGATTCTAAATGGCAGAGGGTTTTCAGTAGTGCTAGAAGAAGAAAAAAGACAATAATAGTAGATTTGTAGTAGTGAGGGGCTGTTGGCAAAGGCTAGTATTTAATATTCCACAAAAGACTGATATTTTGGAGCTTAAGAAAATTTTGGGAGAAATAATCAGCTTTCAGCAGGGAATATTACTTATAGGTGGGGACTGGGGGACTTAGGGAAAATATAACAAGAGAGAATAGATTTCTGAAGAAATTTATGAAAATATTTGATATGGAAAATGTGAATTCAGTAGAAGGAACTCAGGCAGAATTTATATATGATTCCCAAGGTCTAATAACTGTTCTAGACTAGAAATTATATTTCACAGGAACAGTTGCATTTAATTGAAAGTTTCAACACACATCCAATAATAATTTCAGATCGTGTATCAATAAAAACTAAAATAAAATGCAGGGTAATGAAGACAAATGAGACACTGGTGTTTTCCCACCTACCTATTAAAAAGAGGGGAATTTAAGGAATGGGTTGTAGAAACTGAGAGTTATAAGGGAAGATAGAAATATCTTCAGAAGTATAGCTAGTGAGAGAGAAAATAAAAATGGAGTTTAAAAACAGGGTAGAAATAAGAAACAGATATAGTTAAGAATAATAGAAATTACTTAGAAGGGCTGACAAAGGTTAAAGTATTGCAGAAAAAACAGAATTGCACAGAACAAGAAGAGATGCAAATCTGGAGTGCTATAGAGAAAATAAGGGAGTATCTGGATAATGTGCATCAGTTTAGAAAGATTGCTGTTAAGCAACTATTTTTGATAACAACTCCAGAGCACAACATCTTTTAGCACAATTATTTAGGCATCAGAAAGCAGAAAAGGATGTTGCCAGACTTAGGGAGCCTATAACAAGAAAAATAGCCAGAGATCCTTCAGCAGTTTTAGAGATATTTCAGAAATGTTGTGAAAATTTGTATAAAGCAGTGAAATGTGGAAATCAAGAAAGAACACTAATAGAAATATTTATGGAATATTTAATTATGCCAAGATTAGAGGTAGATGAGGCTCAACAACTAACAGTTAAGATAGGAGGGGATGAGATAAAAATGGTAATGTATAATCAATCTTCATGAAAGTCTCCAGGAACAGATGGTATTCCTGTGGAAGTCTGGAAAATAAGAGGGAAGAAAGTGATAACAATCTGGAAGATTTTAACAGTATCTTTAAAAGAGGGGAAGCAGCAACATCTTGGAAGAAAGCTGTGGTGGCTGTATTGCCTAAGGATGGCAAATACTGATCAGACCCAGCTTCATACAGATCCATTTCAATTATAAACCATGATTATAAAGTGTTTATGTCTATACTAGCTAAATGAATGGCAAATGTATTGCCAAAGTGATAAATATGGAAGACTGTGTTTTTGAGGAGGTTGAGGCAAACATTTGGCAACATTAAAAGAGCAATGATGATCCAGAGGGAAGCAGAATGTAAGAAAATACCACTGTTGTTGCTAAGTCTTGATGTAGAAAGCATTCACTAGAGAAATCTGGGATTTTATGAGTATGGCAATGGAAGCATTTGCATTACCTGATACAATAATAACATTAATTAGGAGGACATATGAAGGATCAGAGGCAAGTATTAAAGTGGGAGGGTTCCTCTCTGATAAGTTGTGTTTGAACAGCGGAGCCAGGCAGGGGTGTCCGCTTTCCCCTTTATTTGCTTTATATTTAGAGCCATTGGTAAAGAAAATAAGGGACTCAGAAATGCAAGAATATAATTGGTGTGGTAATCAAGAAAAGTTGGCTTTATTTGCAGATGATATTCTGTACCTGGTAAATCCAGGAAAAGGTATCTCAGTGTTGTAGAATATTTTGAAACAGTTTCAGATCTTTTCAGGATATAAAATTAATAAAAATAAAGCAAAGGCTATAGCTCTAAAGTATGTAGCTACACACAAATTGGTTCAGCAATTCTCATATTTATGGAAACACAATAAAATGAAATATTTATGTGTATGGATTAAAAAGGCTTCTGTTATGGCAACAAAGGGTATGCGGGAAGAGACTATACAAAAGATAATACAAAAACGGAGAAACTAGAAGCTCTTGTTTGTAGATATGGATAGTAAGATATAAGCAGTGAAAATGTTTTTAGTCCATTTAATTTTATATACAGGTCAGACATATTTTTATCAGTCAGAGGAGGAAGAGGAGTTGAAGGAATTTATCTGGAAGGGGAAGAGGGCAAGAGTTAAGTGGGAGAAGTCAGTCCTTCAAGTAGGACAAGGTGGTTTAGGATTACCTGATTTAAAGGGATATTTTAGAGCTAGATAGTTAAGGATAACGTATGTAACACAATTAGAAGGTTATAATTCAAAATGGAAAGGGATGATGATGAAGCAGGGGGGAAGTTCATGAAATAGAGTGGGATTTTGTATGCAGATCCTTATGGAGAATAATAACAACCATACAGAATATTATATTCATAAAGTAGCAGAAACTAGCCTAAGAACCAAGTGAATATGAGGATGGAGAAAGGAGATTTTGTCAATGGGGATGACTACAAGTAGGAGTACAGAAAATGGGCAAGAGGAGGCTGGAATTTACTGGAGAAAACTGGCAAAGGAACCAAGGTATTGGAAGCAAATAACTAGAGAAGGAAAGGCAATGGAGTGGATGAGGCCAAGAAGACGTTTGGACTGCAGGCTAGAGATTGCCTTCCCTACTAGGGATTATATTAGAGTACAGGCAAAGAGAAAGAGATAGGAGAATCCTACATGAAAGACCTGCTCTGGTGAGATTTTTAGTCAAATCCAGAACAGAAGCTGCTGTTTAAAAAGGGATATTTAATAGGGCTTATAAATATTGCATGATAAGTACAAGAATCAATCAGAAAATTAGAAAACCTTTGGGAGGGAGACTGGAAAAGCAATTTACAAAAGAACAATGGAAGGACATATGTTTAGCTCCCAAGTATGCACCAAAATCTGTATGGTTCAGGATCTTTGCTTGGAAGAGTTTGCATAGGTATTTTTATACCCCAAGCAGACTCCAAAGAATTTTCCCTGGAGTAGACAGCAGATGTTGGAGGTGTGATGGGGAAAAAAGATCTAATTGAGAATATGTATTTTGGGAGTGTAACGAGTTAGCAGATTTCATATAGGAGGTTACTAGGCTACGGCCACAGGGCCCTTACAAGCTTAACCAAGCTTAACCTGTGTTTCCAAAGGTGTCTGGTTCAAGCAGACATTAAAATTTAAATATTTCCCTACAGAGTACTCTGTCAGAAATATTTTGTGAGCAAATGGGAAGGAGATGATCTTTTTGAGCTGGGATACAGGATCTGAATTGCCAAATATACTATGGCTTTATTAAGTTTAATTCTGGAGGCTGCCAAAAACAGTTACTAGAAAATGGAAATTGATGTCTAAACCAACTGTATTTGAAGTATTAAATATTATAAGAGATATAAAAGAATAGGAAAAGGGATCCTTAGAAAATGTAAGGAGCAAATTACATAGAAATAAATGCATATTTTGGCAACAATACATGCAGAATAATGTTCAGGAGGAGGAGTAAGTTTAAGGGAAGGCAGGAATTCAACTGTGTATGTAGTACTGGATGGATGATAATTAAGAGAAAGAAAAGATATGTGATGTGTAATGTATGTAAATGGAAAAAAATGTTAATATGGTTTGTTTTCTCTTCTGTTAATGTATGTTTGCCTGTGTCTTAAGTGGCATTTTAATAAAGGTGTTAAAAAAGATTATTTAAATTTTGAACAAATTATTCTGCATTACATTGACCCAGCATTTTATCAAAAAAGTCACACTTTTTGACCAAACTTTTATCAAGTGACTGAACTACTCCCATACATATATCACATTATGATTTACTCTGCTTTAGAAATGGGATTATATATTTTGAATTTAATAGCACTAGAATTCTTCTTAAGAGTTGCCTGTTATAACTTATTTGAGATACGTTCATCACAAATAATTATTTGCTTTTGCTTAATTCAGTGATGCATACTTCTCATAGGTTCATAGGTAGGTACTAGGCTATCAGCCCGAGGGCATTTATAAGCCTAGCCAGAGTGTGTCAGCTTTCACCGACCCATTGATTAATTAACTGAACCTCTGTCAAGAAGAGCCAGTGAAGTGATCCCAGGGGTGTATTTTCTGTTACCCAGCCACTCGTCAAGGTTTTTCTTGAAGAGTGTTAGTGAGGGGCTCTGCCTAATGTAGTTAGGAATTTTGTTCCAAAGCATGGGGAGTCTGTGTGACAGGAATCTATCCCTCCAGCATGTTCTATTTATTGTTGTGGTGAGGTTTAGCTGACTAGAGCAAGTGGCTCGCAGTGACTTGGATTTCTTTAGGTGGAGCATGTCCATCAATTCTGAGTTGGACATGGCTTTGTAAGTCAGGCAGAGATCACCTCTGAGTAAGTGATATGCCACTGAGTACAGCTGGAGTTTTTCCAGTCGGGCTGCATAGAACATATGTTTGAGACCAGTAATCCTCTTGGTGAGGTATTTTTGTGGTCTTTCCAGCTGTTGGAAGTGTCTTGTGAGGTACATCCCAAACGGGGCATTGTACTCTATCATGGGTCTGATGAGTGATGAGTAGAAGGGCACTATAACCTCTTTATTTCTAGATGTGAACCCTTTAGTAATTAGATGGCCTACATAGAAGGATTTCCTAACTACTTTGGCAATATGATTGTTAAAGGAGAGATTACTATCTACCTGGGTCCCCAGATCTCTTATTACCTCTTCTGTATTAAGGGGGCTGCCACCTATGTGGTAATTCATGGGTGTTTTGTTTTTCCCAAATGGGATGACTATGCATTTTTTGGCATTTAGCTTGAGACCATGACTTTGACACCAGGTGTCTGTCTCAGTAAGGCCCTTTTGGAGAATGTCCGTGTCAGCCGGATAGTCAGTTATGGCTCCCAGTTTGCAGTCATTGGCGAACTTGGTTAGCCATAGTCCTCCTGTGTTTGCTTGTACTTCTGAGAAGTATATGCTGAACAGTAGGGGTCCCAGGACCGAGCATTGTGGGACACCACTTGTGACTGGTTTAGAGTCGGAACTGGAGCCCGCTATTCTTACAGTGTGAGTTCTGTCTGTAAGCCAGTTGGCAACCCATCTTGTGATGTAGGGGTTTGTGTTCAGGCTGGTGAGTTTTTCTATAATTCCTGAGTGGGGAATGGTGTCAAAACCCTTGGCGAGGTCAAGGTAGGCTGTGTGAACTACCTTCCCCTCATCTATGGCCTTGGTGACTTTTCTCAAAAAAGTCAGCCATGTTTAGTAGGCATGATCTGCCTTTAACAAAGCCGAACTGGGTCAAGTCAAGTGTTTGGAGGTTCCCAATGTCTTTGTTAATGAATTCCATGATGATGCACTCCATAGCCTTGCAGACCAGGCTAGTCAGGCTTATGGAGCGATAGTTACCAGGGTCAGTTGTGTCCCCTCCTTTGTGGAGCAGAATAACCGTTGCTGTGTGCCATTCTATGGGCACATAGCCTGTGGAGAGGCTGAGGTTGAACAGTGTGTTTAGGTGGGAGGTTAGTTCGTTCTGTAGTTCATGCAAGACGCAGCCTGGGACACCATCTGGCCCCGTTGATGCTGTGCTTTTGGCTTTTGAAAGGGCTGTTTTCACCTGTGCATCTGTGATTTCAGGGACACTACACTTTTCCGGTATTGTTGTGGGCCCTTTTGGGGGTGAGAGGGGGGGGTGAAGTTTGCACTGAATCTATCTACCAGGATGTTGGCAATATCAGTGGGTTCAGTATATTTTGTGCTATTTTGCACTAGCTCAGAGCATATCTGTGAGTTGCCACTTAGATTCTTGACATAGCTAAAGAAGGCTTTGTGGTTATCTTTCGAATCCTTGGCTATTTTTCTTTCGAAGTTAGCCTTGGAGGATTTTATGAGGGACCTTAGTTTCTTACTGATACTGATCAGGGATATCTTTCCTTCTTGGGGATTTGCTTTTTTCTGAACTAGTTTTCTCCTTCTATTTTATAACCTGTTTATGGCAGGGGTCCACCAGACTGGTTTCCTTCTCTTAGGGGAGTGAGTCTTGGTTTTGATAGGGATGGCATGAACCATGCGCCCTTTTAGGTGCTCATAGAGTGCATTTGTAAAGGTTCCTGCATCTTGGACACTGTTATCCTTTAGCGTGGGGGTGTGAAACTTACCACCTCTGTCTTAAGTAAGGTGAAGTTTGCTATAGAAAAGTTTTTCACTGTGGTTTCCTTGGTTGGAGGTGGTGGTGTGGTGTGGACATCCAGAGTGATTAGTTTATGGTCTGATCTAACCAGTGACGGGTTGACCTCTAGTGTGGAACACCTGTCGCCCATGTTGGTGATGACCAGGTCCAATATGTTTTCACCTCTGGTAGGGGAGTTTACCAGCTGATCCAGGGCATTTAAGTTGATAAATTCCAGGAAGCGCTGGACCTGGGAGTTTGTACTTGAGTAGTTTTCCCAGTTAACAGTGGGGTAATTGAAATCGCCCAAATATCAGGGTGTTCAGTAGGACCTTCATGTTTTCCAGTGTCTCCAGAAAGGCGGAGTGGTGGTCCTGGGTCATGGAGGGTGATCTGTAGCAGGCCACAATTTGCATTGCAGATTTGTCTGATATTAGTTGCACATGGATGATCTTGGAGGTATCATGCTGCATCACTAACCTGGAGGTGTAGGTATCCTTGATGAATATGGATACACCCCCTCCTTTTGTGTTTCGGTCTATGTTCTCTACCCGAATTGTGTGGTATGAGTTGTAGCCTGGTAGTGCTGTGGTGCTCTGTGGAGCCTTGAACCAGGTTTCAGTTACTGCACAGATGTCAACGTTCTCCATACTGAGGAGTGCATCGAGCGCGTGCATTTTGAGATTTAAACTCCTGGCGTTGAGTAGCATAACCCTCATTTTTTTATTTGTGCTGTTTACTGAGGTGGGTTTGACTTTTGAGTCTTGCCTAAAAAAGGCACTATGGGGGCAGCAAGAGCCTTGGCCAGTATTCAAAAGCTTAGGGGTGACAGGTGCAAGCCATCTCTTGCGAAGCAATGAGGCCTGTCGAGCATGTCGTCCCAGGCTGACAGACACTGGATCCCCTTTGAATGACACCAAAAGCTTAGCCAATTGTTGAAATTTATCATTTTTTATTTATACTGCGGTATCACTCTCAGTGAGGGCGGAATGCTACTCAGGGTCAGGGTCATACCCACCTGGGCTACATGATCAGAGAGCTCTTCCGTGTTTCTTTTCATGTAGTCCAGGGAAGTATGTCTCAGGTCATTCACACCAACATGAACAATGACAGAGTCATATTTGTACTTGTTCTGGAGTGACCTGAGTGCTTGTGTTATGTGGCGGATTCTGGCTCCCGACAGGCAGCTAACAGTAACCTTCTCCTTGTCCAGCCTAGCAAGGGGGACATCAGTGTGCCTGACTATAGAGTCGCCTATTACTAGTGTGTTAGGTATGTTATTTCACCTTAAGGGCTGTGATTGTGCAGCACTCTGATTTTGTGTTTTATGTGTTGTCTGGTTTGTGACGGGAGGTGCAGGTTTTTTGGGTGTCTGCTTTGGAGGTCTGTGATGCTTTTGCGGGTTTTTATTTAGAGCCTCCGAGTATGATTTTGTGTATTTATGTGTATTTTTTGCCAGTGCTGGTTTAGTATGTCTATGTGAGGCTGGAGGTGTGGTGCAAGTGTTAACCTTCTCCTCATGACTGCCTGTTCCAGTCTTGGGTGGAGATAGCTTAGTCTCCAATTTAGCTATATAATTGCATTTCTCGCATATGCTAATGTTTTGTGGTAGGAGGAGAGGGTTGTTTGTGTACATGAGACAGGTGTAACATTGCCTCAGGATACCCAGGTTCACCAGCTGGACTGGAGAGTATACCTGAAATTGCCCTTTGGTCATGCCTGAATAGTAGGGTGAACTGCTTAGTCTCATGCTGCACTGTGCACAATGTCTTGTCTTAATTTGCTCCACTGGGGGGAATAGTCCTTTCCCCATGATGCAGCAGTCTCAAAGCTGATAGAGAGAGCATGCATGGGGTCTTACTATCCACGTGTAGTATGGAGGATAACATTATTTAACATTTAATGGTGCAAGTACCTTTTCCATAAGTGTGCTTTGACTATTTCTGTATTAATCGTTAGTCTTCTTGGATTGTGGATAATGTTACTGTAATATAACTGACATATACAAATTAGAGATGTATATAGTGTTCCTATTGAAATGCTATACACCACACCTGTGATTCTTTGAATAACGATAGTAAAAGAGCAGATAGGAAAAATGACATACTAAGTCCAAAGCTATTATACCTGGGAGTTTTCCTTTTGATCTGATGTACAACAGTCTTGAAGATTACACACACGCACATAACCACATATATATTATATGCGTTTTCAGCCCACTGTTATTCACCACACTGACCCACGATTGCTATGCTAAGCACAAGTCCAACCATATCAGGTTTGCTGATGACACCACAGTCATGGGGCTTATCACAAAGGAGGATGAAAGAGCATACAGAGAGGAGGTGGCATCTCTGATCAGTTGGTGCTAGGGGAACAACCATGACCTGAATGTAAGCAAGGCCAAAGAGATTATCATCTACTTCAGGAAAAGGAGAACAAACAACCCAGTGCTTAGGATCAATGGTGAGAGTGCGGAGAGGGTTAAGAGTATGAAATTCCTAGGTGTACACATATCAGAGGATCTCTCATGGCCAGAAAACACCAGCCAACTAGTCAAGAAAGCACAACAATACCTCCATTCTTTAAGAAGGCTGAAAAAAAGCTAAGCTTCCTCCTCATATTCTCTCCACCTTCTATAGAGGTGCAGAAGAGAGCATCCTCACCTGCAACTTCAGAGTGTGGTTTGGAAACCGCACAGTTACAGAAAGTAAGATGCTACAAAGAGGTGAGGGTTGCAGAGAAGGTAACAGGTTTCAGTCTTCCATCGATGCAGGATCTTATTCTGTAAGAAGCATCCGAAAGGCGACTAAAATAATACAGGACAACACGCATCCTGCGCATGGACTGTTTAAGCATCTAGCATTGGGCAGGAGATATCGCAGCATCTGCTGAAGGACTACAAGATTCAGTAACAGTTTCTACCCTACAGTGATTAGACTTCTGAACTTGGGCACTATTCCCAGGGGCCTGGACACATAAGTCAATTTTTATTTATTTGTGCAATATATGCTTACATATATTTCAAGTAAGTGCAATATTTATTTATTATATCCGTAGTCAGTATTATTTAACTCACTTAATTGCAATATTAGCCAAATAACTTAGGCATTTCAATCTGTAGTGTGTTTTGTATTACTTTAAATAGGGTAGTTAATATAACTCAGAGGAGGGTATTCTTTTCGTATAGTAGTTGGTAAATATCTCTGCTCTTTCTTGCGTGTATTGGGAGTAGTATTGTATTTGTTAGTTATGTTTATTTCTCTACTTGTATGTGTTGGTTCACTTTTCTGTGAAATGTCAAGAATTGAGCTGATGCATGAAATTTCATTTAGGCTACACGTGTATAGTTCTTAATGACAATAAAATTTACTTTGACTTCGACTTTGAAAGATGGAGTCAGAAGTGTATATATTATATTTTTTCAGAAATTGCTGTTGAACAGTTTTGCTAATGTTTAGCATTTGAAGTCCAGTTTCCCAGTTTTCTTTTGTTTTTCTTTATAGAATTATACAAACTATTTAAAGCTCTTGCATTTATTCTATTTTGTTCTGTTTGTTTCATTTTCTTAGTAAGGAGCATTTCTCATGAAACAGTTAAAAATGCCTGAATTCAAAATTTTCAAAATATATTCCATCTGATACAATGGATAAGATTCAGAGATACTGTCTCTCTCACAAATCATTTATAGTGCAAACAGTGACTCATTCCTCAAGCTGTATAGACAAAATATAAATAAATGGGATGTAGCACAACATCATTATACTTCATTCTTTTCTATGGTGTACTAAACACACTGATCTCTGCAGACAGACCTGGGCAGTGCAGGTCAGGCTGCTAAGTGATACAATGCATAGCAGGGTGACATTGTGTGCCCTGCATTCATGTGAAGGGGGTTAGAGTATACGAAGGGCACACCATTTTATGGGTTACTTGGCTTATTACATCACAGTGTTGTAAGCCTTAAGGGATGGGGGAGTTCTGTATTCAGACTGCACACAGCATTGCATTGTATGGGCCAAGTTGAATAGTTAAGCTGGAAGCATTTATGGGAGAGGTTATAATATCTAAATAATGCACAGCAATTGCAATCTGTGCAGCCAGTTGTATGGAAATGCAGGACAAAGCATTGTCAACTGAGTGAGTTTTTATATGGTGGCTATGAATTGATATAGTCTATGTTGACTAATTCTTGGTGGTATTTTTACTTTGATTCATACACGAAAATAGGGGCATTTTTAATTAAATCCTCCATTTGGGATAACGTAGTTTTTAATGCAAGTAAATACATGTATATATTTATATTATTTTTTGACTAAGCTTTGTTGTAACCAGAGCAAGCATCAATACTATGACCATACTAAATCATGATGAGTCTTGTTAACGTGCATTAACTTACTTGATTGTTTAAATTATTTGTTAATTAGGGTGTGTGCTCTATATATAAGGATAAGGAACAGCCCTGTTTAATGTAACCTGATGAAGCGCACTAGGAAAGTGCGTGAAAGCGCTTGTTCTTCTCTCTAAATAAATTGTTTGTTTTATTCATCTTTATTCGTGGTGGCTTCCAGTGATTTACAAGATATCTTCGTTGCTTTACTTTTCGCTGGGAACCTTTGGATGGTCGTACTGGGTTTGGTGCTGATAGTGCTGGTTCTCTTTATTTTCTTCCTAGTTGACCGACACACGATGGAAATGCCCAACATTGAGCTCGATTATAATCCTGTAGGCACAGGTGGTGCCGAGAACTGGAATGGACTTTTTCATCAGCAGGAGAATCCTCTTTTGAATTTTGATGCTAAAGGTATTATTCCATCAGCTATTGTTTCCAATACTGAAAATCTACAAGAATTCTATGGGGTTTTGAGGACACTGGAAAATGACCTCTACAAGCTATATCGGCTTATTTGGCAGAGGAAGCACTTGGAGGCGTGCCTGCACTTCAAAGTTATTCCACGAGGCATGCGCGTCCTCTGCATGCCGAGCTATGGAGATGCTCACCCTGAACTCTTGCGGAGGTGGCAACAGCTAAACATAGATCTTGGAAATAAATATATTCAGCTGCTTATTGACTACTTTCGACCCATAGAGGATGAACTTATCACCAAGGTTGAAGGTGAGCATAAAAACATCACTTTACTCTATAAGAGTGACTTCTGTGTGTCTAAACTAAATAATATGTTGAGACAACTTATGCTTTATAGTAACAAGTTAGAACAGACAAAACTTAGGAAGCTTAAACGTGATTGTAATGACTTCCAATTCGGCCGCATTTTTGTGTGGCCGAGATTTAATGAAGCGGTTGCTTCAGATGAGAACAGTGAGCAAGTTGCTAACGCTCAGTCTAGCACACCCAGTGCGACCAATGTGCCTGATATACCGAGTAATGCCTCTGATAACAGTACTTCTACTCCCATTAACTTAGATGGGGATATCACCTCATCTGGCTCCTCCATTCCTTGTAACCAACAGTGTCTAAAAATGACAGTGACGACAGGAGCAAGACCTAAGGATAATAGCTATACCTTGAATACTGCCTCAGAAGTAGCGATTGCTTTAAACTTCCCGCTACCTTACAAGAATCGGGCGCAGACGTGCTCAACGAGCAGAGGAAGGGGCAAACGCAAGCTATCGGGCGAAAATCGAGAGTCCAGGAGGAAAAAGAATTGAATACTCTATTTTTTAATTTGACATCTAGGGAATTTACTGAGGCTGAATGCTCCGTTTTGAATAGGGGCCTCTCCTTTATTCCCTCTAGAGGGAGTGATTTATCTGACACTCTCATTATGCTTCGCAAATTCGCCAGAAAAATAGCTCTTAAACTTCTATACAAGGACCTTGATAATAATGATGCTATTTATAACTCAACAGCGTTGAAAAGAAAAAGTACTTTTGTGCCGCATTTATCAGGCTCTGTTGAATGTTTTCAACGAGCTTGTGAATATGACTTCTACTTATATTATAAGGAAAAGAAACATAAACGACTTTTTGTTAATCTGAATGCTGCACAGAAGCAGGGTCTTGAATCTCTATGTAATGATGACAGCTTGGTTTTTAGACCTGCTGATAAAGGGGGGGGGGGGATAGTAGCAATGGATGTTGCCTTGTACAATGATCTAATGAATGAGATGTTAGATGATGATATAGCCTACTCCCAAATATGTAAAGCTGAAGTAGGCTCCATCATTAGAAATGTGCATGACATGTTGTATGATCTTTTAATGACCAGATGCGTTGACAAATGTCTGTATGATTTTTTAACCATTGAGGCTCCACTGATTCCCCTTATTAAAGGACTTCCCAAGATACATAAAGGGGTATATCCACCGCCCCTACGACCCATAGTATCCGGGAAACTTTGGGTTACTGAACATGCATCTCAGTTTGTGCAGTCGAAAATAGGCCCATTGGTAGGTACTATACCTACCATTTTGAAGAATTCCTTTAATTTATTGGAAGACCTGAAAGATACCTCCTTACTTAAAAGTTTAAGGCCTGATACCTTGATGGTTACGCTAGATATAAAGAGTCTATTTACTAGTATACCTAACGAATATGGTATTGATGCAGTTAGGAGTTGTTTAACTGAATTCAGTAATTTGGATAATAATGACCAGTTGACGGTCTGCACTCTTTTGGACATAATACTGAGTAATAATATTTTTCTATTTCAGGATAGGGTTTTTAGGCAAACATGGGGGGTGGCCATGGGCACCCCCTGTGCAAATGCCTATGCTAATTTAGCAATATATCAGTGGGAAAAGATGCACATTTTCAATGATGAGAGATTTAAAGCTAATGCCATTCTATACAGGCGCTTTGTAGATGACATTCTTCTTTTTTGGAATGGAAATGTTGAGTCACTAAGTAACTTTGTAGATTTTATGGGATCAACCACGACCTTCCTAGAATTTACATATGAATATTCTTCCACAACAGTGAACTTTCTTGACATCACCATTACTAAGAATGACTCGAATGAGATTACAACCTCTCTGTATAGAAAACCGTGTTGGAGGAATGGCATTCTCCATTTTGAGAGTATGCATCCCAGACATATTTTTCCCAATGTGGTCAAAAATCAAATGTCGAGGGTTATTAGACTATGTAATAGTGTAGAAGATGAGAGTTACTACTTGGATTTTCAGGCTAAATGTTTTTTGGATAGGGGATATCCTTCCCAGTTAATAATGAGTTATAGAAATAATGCTACCTCTATCCATGGGGTAGCGTCAAAGAAATGGCCTTCCGGTAATTTTTCCGGATATACTAAAAGTAAAGTTCAATATGATATTAGATATACAAATGATGTAAGTTATATAAAATAAATTGTTTGTAAGAACTGGAAACTACTTAGTATGGACAGAGATCTATTAAAAATAGTGGGGGAGAGACCAAGCTTTAGATATAGTAACTGTTTAAATCTTAAAAGATTGTTATGCAGGGAGAAGGTGAAAATTGAACCCCTAGATATTAGGATGAAATTTAGGCAGGGTACCTTTCCCTGTAGGAAATGTTGTATTTGTAAGTTTATTTCAGTTGCTCAGAAATTTGAACATATAGAGCTAGGTGTGGTGTTTGAACCAAAATTCTATGCTACTTGTGACACAACAAATGTCATTTATTTGGCCACATGTGAAAGTTGCGGAGCCTACTACGTGGGAATGACCACACGTAGACTTAAGGACCGCGTTTATAATCATGTGTATGATATAAGAAAAGCAAACACTAACAATGTTTTGGCCAGACACTGCCAACTATTTCCGGCTCATGTTTTTAAGTTTAGAGTTTTGCAGATTTTGTACCCTAATAGAAGGGAAGGGGACATAGTAGGGGCCCTTGAATTGAATGAACTAAAGTGGATCCTAAATCTTAGGGCTCATATAGAGCCTGGCTTGAATTCGGCCCTTAGTATTAGACCTGCACTTTTATGAATTAATATAACTTTCTTATATATTCATTATTATTACTATTACTTATTTATTTATCATTGATCAATATATTTATATTTGTTAATAGATGCATTTGTATATTTACCATTAGAGTTTTAACTCTTCATCGTTTATGGTTGTTTTTTTTTTTTTTTATTATTCTTTCCCCAGTCTGACATCCCCGTTCATTCCCCCCCCCCCATTGTCCTTTCCTTCTTTTCCCCTTCCTTCCCCCTCCTTTCCGCCCTCCCCGTTTTTCCATTTCTTTTCCTTTTGTCCTTCTTCTTCCTCTTTCACCCATTTTGTTAATGCCTCTTTTAAACTATACTCGTTGCCAACTGAGTGAGTTTTATATGGTGGCTATGAATTGATATAGTCTATGTTGACTAATTCTTGATGGTATTTTTACTTTGATTCATACACGAAAATAGGAGCATTTTTTAATTAAATCCTCCATTTGGGATAACGCAGTTTTTAATGCAAGTAAATACATGTATATATTTATATTATTTTTTGACTAAGCTTTGTTGTAACTAGAGCAAGCATCAATACTATGACTATACTAAATTACGATGAGTCTTGTTAACGTGCATTAACTAAATTGATTGTTTAAACTATTTGTTAATTAGGGTGTGTGCTCTATATATAAGGATAAGGAACAGCCCTGTTTAATGTAACCTGATGAAGCGCACTAGGAGAGTGCGTGAAAGCGCTTGTTCTTCTCTCTAAATAAATTGTTTGTTTTATTCACTTTTATTCGTGGTGGTTTCCAGTGATTTACCAGTTATCATCGTGCCCTGCATTCATGTGAAGGGAGTTAGAGTATACGAAGGGCACACCATTTTATGGGTTACTTGGCTTATTACATCACAGTGTTGTAAGCCTTAAGGGATGGGGGAGTTCTGTATTCAGACTGCACACAGCATTGCATTGTATGGGCCAAGTTGAATAGTTAAGCTGGAAGCATTTATGGGAGAGGTTATAATATCTAAATAATGCACAGCAATTGCAATCTGTGCAGCCAGTTGTATGAAATGCAGGACAAAGCTCATTGTAGGTTGATCTCCTTTCTTCAAAGGTCCTGCTAAGAGCCATACAGCTTGCAAATAGTGGTAGAATCCAACCTATAACACTAAGACTAATGTAATTTATGTACCACTACTACTGTTTCTTTTCACTGTTGTTATTCCTTCTCTTATTACCTTCAGTGGGTCCCAGTCTCATCATCAGTTCCAACTCCAATATTCTTGTTCTTCCTCCTTCTCTGTTCCGTCTTTGATCACCCTTTTCACTTAGCTTCCATTATACATCTCCAAGGCATACACATTCAGAGCTCTGTTTGAGCGTTTTCATTGGTTCAGGGTTCAGTATGATCTTTTTCATTGGTTTTCTTCCATTATCTGTTTTGCTCTACGATAAGTTAATTTTTTGTTACTGCATTTGTTGCACTTTCACTACCTCGTACCACCAGCTGCTGCTTTTATTTAATTAAAGTAAAAGATCTGTTCTGCTGTGCTGCTTTTTACACTGTTGCTTATTTAATTTAAGGAAAAAAGAGTACATTCCAAAGACTTGCATCTGGAGTGTTTCTCCCCGGGCCTTCCCTGAAAATAGTCTCTGTCCTAGTCAGACTTTCCCGGCCAACAAATGTTAAATAAATAAAGTACTTCTACTTTTTTATTCTATGTTACGTTGCACTTCTGTTGGCCATAGTATAGGTTGGATCAGACCAACTGAGTCCAGTTCTGTTTGGGATCGAGCACTAAAAACCAGGATATCTTTTCTTGGAGATCCCCCCTCCCCTTCCCATACCCTCATGGCAGGAGAAGTACAGCAGGACTATCTAATTAAAGGTTTACTGCTTCAGGGCTTAGTTTAAGCTTTTTCATTGGTTTCCTTGCATTAACTGATTTGCTCCTGTTTGTGCATAGCGCTTCACCAAGTAGGGGTGGGTACCATTGTCAGTTATAGATGCAAACATCTTGCTTGTTAAATTTCCCTTAGCACAGTGTTAGTGTTCCTTCAGATGTTTCTCGTGATCCTGCTTCACTGTCAGGTGGAATACTAGGCACAACCTCTGAGATACCATCACAAGTCCCACCCACTAGTCCCTCCTTATTTAGACCTCTTCTCCTATCCAGCTACTTTACCTGGTCCTTCCTTTCCTATTTCCTATTCCTGTTCTGACCACATTGATTTACATTGCAGTATGGACAGACAATTTCTCACAGTTTCTCCAGCCAGCTTCACCAACATGGACATCCTGAGGCACTGTAGCAGTTGCCTCATGTACACTGACAAGCCTCTTATTCTAGTTCACACAAATTCAATATGTGAGAGATGCATCTATATTAAGAACTTAGAACCCATGCTCTCCCACACCCCAGTCAGTACATTTGACACTGAGCAAGTTGTCAGCACATGCACATCAGCTCCTGCACCACCCAGACCAACAACACACACACCTACATTTGCAGAGGTCCTCATCAGAAATCTACTGAAACATCAGAGACCTCCCAAACACAAGCACTCTTCACATAATACATCCTGTGGAAACACAGTACACATAATAGCTCAAGCACCAGTGTCTCACCAGACAAGCCCCTAAGGCAAAACACAAAAACCAAACATCTTAGTCATAGGCGACTCCATCATGAGACACACAAATGCCCCATTCACCAGGTTGGATAAAGAAAAGATCATTGTCAGCTGTCTGTCAGGTGCCAGGATCCGACACATCACACAATCCCTCAAGTCCTTCAACTGCAGGTACTATTATGACTCAGTCATAGTCCATGTTGGTGTGAATGACTTGAGACATACATCACTGGACTGTATGAAAAGAGACATGATTGAGCTCTCTGATTATGTGTCCCAGGCAGGTATGTCTCTAGCCTTAAGCAGTATTTTACTTTCACCTAGGATGATGCCTCATTACAAACAAAAAATGATCAACTTCAATAATTGACTTAGTTTCTGGTGTCATTCTAAGGGGATCCAGTACCTGTCAGCCTGGGATGATATGATCGACAAACCTCGATGATTTGCCAGAGATGGTCTTCATCTGTCACCTCTGGAATTTTGGTTGCAGGCTAAGGCTCTTGCCATCCCCAGTATGCCTTTTTTAGGCAGCATCACAAGGACAAAACTCCCAATGTAACAAAATCATCTAAAAACAAACTCAAGGTTATGCTGCTCAATAACCAAAAAAAGGCAGCAAATAATCCACAAACTGATAAAATCCACAAAGCAGTCCAACTCTCCACAAGGAGCATGAAAAAGTTTATTAAAAGAATAAACACAATACGTTCATAAGCGCTTTTGTCCCTTCCACAGAGACTTCATCAGATAAAATACCCCTTTCCCCCCAATTCCTTATATACAAATTTGTGCTCTGTTCAAGTGCTTACAATCAAACAATTGTGAATTTAAATTCTTAAAGGGCCATTTCCTAATAACCTCATATAAAACATGCACATTTTAAATAAAATATGTCACCTCTAAAAAATAAATTTATGTTGTTCACCCATTAAACAAAAGTAGGCAAATCTATAAGTTAATGTATTGTTTAGAAATTTAGGTTAAACCTTCAGCTTTTTCTTTCAAAATTGGAATAAATAACACCTGATCATTAATGTTAAACCTTCAGCTTTTTCTTTCAAAATTGGAATAAATAACACCTAATCATTAAGACCAGGTGGTAGAGTAGCATTTAACCTCAGCTGCCATACTAACTCCCTCTTCAACAGTAGCCTTTTCCAGTCACCATCTCTCGGATTGATTCTAATATTTTCTAAAATGCCAAAAGTGAATCTTTTAAAATTAGTACATACACACAGGAATGTTTGTACAGGACATTTCTTTCTTTTCTGTTACTTAAATCATATAAGTGCTTATATATTCTTTTTTTAAGTGCCCTTTCGGTCTTTCCAATATAGAAAGCCAGGCAGCTGTCACATTTGAATGGCTAGACAATCCTACTGGTACCACAATTCCCATTCCTAAACATTACTTTACTATGCAGCATATTGTCCAAAACTAAACTTTTTCTTCTTGTAATAAAACTACATTATTTACAACTACCACAGGGCACCGTACCCTTATCTGAATTTTCCAAATGACCACTTTCTTCAAAAAGTTGTTTAAAATTTTTTCCAGTTCTATAATCAAAAACAGTTTCATGTTCCACCAACTCATGTATTTCTTTACTCACCCTAAAAATGTTCCAATAACTTCTTACAATTCCCTTTATTCCACTAGTACACTGGTTGTATTCCAACACCAATGCCTTGTTGTAATGACCATCTTGGGTACTATTCTTTTATCTAACTAAATCTATTCCCAACAAGGGCTGGTATTTAGTCCCCCATCCCTGATACACATATTTCATATAAAAGTCCAGCATTTTTTCTGAGTAATCCTTATCCAACAACATTTCTTTTAACTTCATTAAATCACCCCAAAAGTCCTTGTACATAGATGTCATCCTTGCTATACGAATTGCTTGTCCTTTTACCAAGCTTCTTTTCTGGACATGTGTATGGTTACTGGAAAAATGCAAATATGCATTACAAAAGGTCTCCTTCCTAAATATATTTGACTTGGAGCCATATGTGGTATGAGAAATCCAAGTGTCCAAGTAACTAATCCCTACTTTGCTCCAGCTATGTGTAAATTTGAAATACCTGGAGCAGTTATTCAAATAATCCACAAACTGCAGTATCTGCTCAACACCCCCATCCCACAAAATAAGTACATCATCCAAAAACCTTACATAAAGGTTTAAGTGCTTGACATAAGGGCTAGAAAAAAACAAACTGCCTTTCCCAGCCTAACATAACAATGTTCGCAAATGCCAGGGTGCAAGATGCACCCATTGGTACCCGTGTAGTTTGTTGATAATACTCCCCTTCAGAATGCACAAAATTGTTTTCCAACACTAATTTCATAAGTGCAACTACTGTGGAAATCAATGTCTTTGGTGTAGAAGAGTGTAGGTTTAAAACGGTCCTAAAATATTCCAACCTCACTTCCTTGGGAAATGTAGAAAATACATCGACCATTTCAGTGGTTAAAAAAATAAATTTTTTCCCCTACAAACTTTGCTTGAGTTTGCTCGATCCCAGGAATCCTTAACTAAATGTGGGGTGTTGTCCACTACATCTTTAACCCAATGGTCTATTAACACTGCTATAGGGTGAGGTTTGGATCCTTTTGCTGACACGATAGGCCTGAAAGGGGGATCCAGAACACTTTTGTGGACCTTGGGGATTCCAAACATATATGAGATAACTGGCTTAGGATGTTGCAAAATGATATGTGTCAGGATTAATAAGGTTATCCAACAAATATTCTTCAAGATAAGAGTCGATCCTCTGGTATGCAATGTTAATTTCATTTTTCGATATGGGGAATATGTCACAGTATTATCTAATAAACCAGTCATAGCATTCTTATAATCCTCAACTTTAAAAATCACACCACCTCCTTTATCTGGCTTCATAACTCTAATTTCCTTATTGGACCTTAGAGTCACTAATACTTCGTTCTGTTTTTTTGAAAGATTGTGATATATTTTCTGGTCTGGAGAAAACAGTTTGTACATATCTTCCATAACTGTTTCTCAAAAACTTGTATTATTCCATTTAAAGCTGGATTAAAAGTACTAGATTTTTAGGGTGTAAAGAATCTGGTGTTTTTTATTCATTAGATTTGAATTGGTCTCTAAAAAGTATACTAAAATTTAGTTTTCTCACAAACAATTTCAACTGTAAAATCGAATTTGCCACATTTACTGGTCAGATGAAAACATATTTAAACCCTTTTAAAAATAAGGAAAAATGTTCTTTAGTCAATGGAAGGTCAGAGTAACTGCAAGTCTTAAAACCTTTGTAAGACCCAGTAATACCATCATCCTTGAAAACAATTACTTCCTCCTCGACCCCCCCGGTCTGTAATTGTCCTTCTTCTGGGATTGGTGTAGATTCTGCCCTGAGTCCATTACTTGCCTCGACTTGCTGGCCAGTCTTTCTGACTGGTGTACTGGTTGGAAATCTTGTGGTCCTGATGAGAAGGAATCAAGGTCATCCAACTCTCTCCCTCGCCCTCTTCCCCCCACCACGGGGACAGTTGATGACTGGGTAGGCTCCCCACTTCCAACCTCCTTCATTACTAATTTGCCATTAAAGAACTTCGGGGTGGTATATGCTCGCTTCTGGAAATATTGTTTAACATCTCTTTCAACTTTCTGCTGTTTTTTATAAAAACATTATTACACTTCCTATCTACCTTATCTAAAACTTTCTCATACAATAATTTACATTCACTAAACAATAAATCATTTAAAATTGCTCGATTTAATTGATCAACTTCATGCCCTAAAATATCAAATGTCACTTCATTATATTGCAAAATCTTCGTAATTAGTTCAAAACCACAATTGTCAAAAAAAAAAAAAAACAAAATCAGCCGCCATTTCCATATTGTAACACGATCCAAATGGGAACTTTTACATTATAAGACTTTGTGGAACAATTTTCAACTTTAAGCATTCCCTCAAGTATCCCATCTCAATCTGTAAGCATTTAAACTGCAACAATTTCCTTTCTAACCTAAAAATCAGTTCATTTAATGTAGGACAGTCTCTTTCACTTTTAACAGTGTTCACTTGTCCAGGTTCATTTCTTTTAACATCAAAATCAAATGTTTTATCTATAGTACTTTTAAAAGCAGTCAACTGTGGTGGCCTCTTATTTTTGACTCCAGTAGCCCCACGCACTTTATTCTTACACTGCACATTTACTTCTAAAGGATTGTCAGAGCTCAATACAACTGTACCTGTATTTTCAGTGTTAACACACCTTTCTATATCCTGGGAACATTTGTTGGTGCTAACCATATTCTCCGTTTCATGCCTTTCTACTGAAGATCCTAATTCCACATTTACCAGACCTCCAGTGGCTCCCAAACCTTGACTAACGTTTCCGCCATTGCCTCAACTCTTGGAACCAGTCCTAAAAGAGGAAATGGGGTCCTAACTTCCTCTAATATATAAACCCTGTGAAGATCCGCCTCCTTGGGGGTTAAATCCACCTCCTTCTGTCTACGTTAGCAACTCAATCAAATGGGTTAGATCCCCTTTCGGTGAAGTCTCTTCCTCTCTCAACTGGGTTACCTCCAATGTATGTTCCTGGGGATCAACCCATGACTCCGTGTGATGCAACATTTCCATAGCATCCATACCAAAACCACTCTTCACTGGAGAACATGCTTGAGAGTTGGAAATGCCACCAAAAGATACAAAATAACCAAAAAATAGGCAGCAAGTAATCCATGAACTGTTAAAATCCACAAAGCAATCTAACTCTCCACAAAGAGTATGAAAAGTTTATTAAAAGAATAAACAAAATACATTCATAAGCGCTTTTGTCCCTTCCACAGAGACTTCATCAGATAAAATACCCCTTCCCCCCAATTCCTTATATACAAATTTGTGCTGTGTTCAAGTGCTTACATTCAACCAATTGTGAATTATGGGGGTGCTGCACTGCTGAGTATGGTGTTCTTTGGATAAAATGTTAAATTGAGGTCCCATCTTCTTGAAGTAGTGGTAACTCAGGTGGAAGTAAAGATCCCACAGCACCTTTTGAAAAGAATAGGGGTACTTCATTCAACATAATATAAAAAAACATTATTTACATATTTGCAATGTACATATTCACAGGTGTATATATATATATATATATATATATATATATATATATATATATATATATATACACAATTCTATTTTTTTACTGTTTATCATTTTTTATAACATCCTCATTGTTATTCTTCCATAATTGACACCCACTCTTTCTTCAACACCTTAATATGATTTTTCATAATATATCTCTGCCAAAATTAATTTCCCATTAAACAACATTTCATTCAAATTTCATTCTAAATAACCCAAACTACACAAATAAATTCTTACTACCCTTCTCATATAGTCTTTCTTATTTGTATAATATCCACACATATTCATATTCATATCTGTATTATGTCATTCATTTTATCAAAAAAATATTCACACAACCTTTTCCAGAGTTTCACTACACTTTTACCTTTCAAAAAACGCTGTATTGTATTTTTCTCCTCTGAAAATAAATGCATTCTTTCAACTTTCTTTTTATATGCATATTTCCCTCAACTGGTAATTTATTTATTACCAGTCTCCACAGGAAATCATGATACTCTATCCTGGTACACCAATATTTTCTTACTTTAATGGCTTTAATCACTTCTTCTTGTACATGTTCCCATAAATTTATATAATATTGTTTCATTACATTATTATACCACATCCTTCTATCTTTCTCTGTATCAACAATTTTTATTTTCCTGGTTAGCATTTTTCCTGATAATTTTTAATTTCTCCATTTACATATTATTTTCCCATTTTTGTATTCTTATTTCCTAGAATTGTTGTACTTATATTTAAATATTCCTAATAGTAAATTATCATTCTCTTCCTTTACCCATTTTAATACTTTATACAAGTTTAAAGCAGCAGAATAAACAACTGGATTTAGTAACCCAAATCCCCTTTCATCTTCACTCATGTGCAACACACCTCTTTTCACTGGGTATGATCTTGAACGCCATATAAAAGAAAGCAGCAAATGCACAATTTACTTTTCATGTTTTCTGTGATCATATAAACATTTGATGTACAAACTATTTTTCCCATTAAATTTGAGTTCACCAGATATGTTTTTTCATGAATTTGAATTTATACATCCTCCAAAATAGGCATGCTTCCTTCATTTATTTTATCAAGCCCTTCCCATTGTATCATAGCTTTATCATTTTCCCAAATTGTATTCCTAGTTAAGACACTTCATTCATCAAAAAATAGACCCACCCCCAATTTTCTCCATATCACCCAAAATATTTTATCTTTATTCAAGATCATTCCTATTTCCCTTAAACATTAATTCAGAAAAACCAACACTTCCGTCATCCATATCTTGTTCTTTGCATATACAATTATATCATTTGCATATGTCAAAACTACTGAAATACCACCTCTTTTTGCATCACATATCCAGCATCTTTCATTTTATAAGCTACTTCACTCACTATTGCATTCATTACCATTGCAAACAATACTGCAGTCATGGGACATCCTTGTCTTATACCACACTTCATGCATACTTCTTTATTCAGCCACCCATTCACTAATGCACTCACTATATTATTATGATATGCTGATATGCACACTCTCCTAATTCTGTTACCTATTTGTTATCTTCTCCATATCATCCCACAAAGCATTATGTCCTACTATGTCAAATGCCTTGCTAATATCCTTTACCACAAGTCTCACATACTCTCTTTTACTTATAATATCATCCACAATTTCTCTCACAACCAATAACAATTCTTGACATCCCTTCCCTTTTAATCCATATATACTTTCTTCCATAAAGTCCATGATTCTTCCTTCCATTGTCCAGTGTAGTATTCTCATAAAATAATTATAATCTGTGTTATTTAGTGTGATGTGTCTCCAATTTTTATTTCATTCTTCTCATCTTTCTTCCATATAAATTTTAATATCTCAATACAGAACTCGTTATAAAAACCCTTACTTTAAGTATTCATTACATTTACAAAATATGCTCTGTGCCAATCCATTAATTTATTGTACATTCCATACCATATACCATCCTTGCCTGGTACTGAATCAACATTTACTTTCCCAAGTACTGTACGTTTCTCTAATAATAATTTATTTTTCAAACACTTCCATAACTCATTCTGGATTTTTTTGTACTTTCCATTATCTCTCTTATTTTCTATCTTTTTACTCTTATACATATTTCCCACATGCTGTACTACAATACTTATAATTTTCTCTTGTGTTTTTACCTCTCCATTTACATTTTTTTTAAATTTCCCTCATTATACTAATATCCTTCTTTAGAATTTTACACAAATATGCAGATGCCTCCTTCCTTTTCCGTTGTAAATAATATTTCTGCCTAAACAGTAATGCCTTATTTTTTCTTGATTTATTTTATGCATTTCTTTTTCCATATCATATTAATTTACTCTCTAAGTTCTCTAACACATTTCTATAATTTTCCATTCTTCACTTTCTGTTCCTTTCTTATATCATACTGCCATTGGGAAAAAAAAATTATATTTCTTTTTTAAACTTAGACCACCATTCTGACCAGTTTTTATAGAAGTCATCCATGGTTATATGATCATCTGTTGGTCTTTTTATGCTAGGTGCCTGGATGACATGTTTTTTATTTGGAGGGGGGACCCGACAGAAACTGAGGTATTTGTGGATTATTTAACAAATACCACTAATTTCCTCAGATTCACCCTCAGTTTCAACTCTAATGCCACTCATTTTTTGGATGTCCACCTGTACATTGATCAAGGGTTTACAGTTTCTAACATATACAGGAAGGAGGCATTTTCTGTTATTTACATTTTTTCTAGTTGCCATCCTATGTACTGTAAGGAAAACTTAGTGAAGGGTCAATGTATTAAGGCTGCCAGGATGGTTTCAAACCGGGAACTGTTCAAAAATGAACTGGATAACATGGTGTCAATGTTTTTGGACCAGGGATACCCATTGGATATTATTAAGTCACTGAGGACAGAGGTAGTGGAAAAAAGAGAAGGCAGATACCAGTGTATCCTGGGGAAACCAGATCTAATGGAAAGTGTTAAGTCACCGAATTAATTATATGGTGAGAATTTCCATTGGGGATGACCATTAATTATGATGGTCTCTCCAGCCAAGTAAAACAGATCATAAGCCACAACTGGGCTATGCTAAAAATGGATGACGAACTATACCAGTACTTGGGGGACAAACCCACGTTTATTTACAAAGTGCACTAAAATATCAAGAAAAGATTGGAGAAGAGTATGGTGGAGGCCAAGTTAGGCACTAGAAAATGTGGTAGGTGTAACTACTGCCAATATATTATTGACAAGACAGAGGCACAGTTAAATAATGTCAGCCAAACAGCTGTTACATTTAGAAAAGAGGACTGTAGTTTGGCTGGCTTAGTGTATATGGCTTTGTGTAACCACTGTTTTTCCTTTTATATAGGAAAGACTGAGAGGAAGCTCTCTAAAAGAATTTATGAACATTTGTACGATGTGAAAAAAGTAATTACAACAATGCTTTATTTAGGCATTCTTTAACGTGCACTGGTTTAAAAAAATAGTTTTTGGCATACTGGAAATAGTGTCTCATGACACCAGAGGGCCACCTGGGAAAGTAGACTTGAGTATAAGGAACTCCTCTGGCAAGTTAAACTAGATGCTACTACAAAACCTGGTTTAAATGGCCTGGTTTCTATTAACTCTGTGCTTCAGTTGAAGCCCGCAAAACTATGATTATATTTTCACTTTACGTTTTAGTATTTTTTTGGTTTCACTACTGACTTAAACTTTAAAAATGTTAGTGTGTACTTTAACTTATTTCAAGGTTTTCATTACATGCTATTACTATTTATTGTGATTGGCTGGTGATTGGTTGACTTACTTTAATAGAATTAACTGAATTAACTGTTTAATTAGTTTTTTATTGATTGTATTATTTAAGTTGGAATAGTACTCTAGAACTGTAGCTCTGATGAAGTGCTAGTGAAGGACAAAACCGCTTAACTCTTATCTTGTGCTACAATATATATATATTTTTATCATCTTACCACTGACTGCTTTGTGCTTGGTTCAACATGGATTTTGGTCATTTTTACTAGTCGATGGTTGGATCCTACTTTGGGCACACCTGTTTCTGGGTTCTTTCTAAGGCATACTGATCAACTTCTTTCATCAAGAATTTTGGACAAAGCCAAAGTAGTGGAAAATGAAGGCTCAAAGCCTGGGACAATTTTTAAACATTACTTATTCATTTAAAATTTGAATACAGCAAGTTTTGCATCAACATGCATTTTCTGATGAGACTTCTAAGATGGCTGCACATTGAGTAACAACTTAATTCTAGCTCTTCCAGTGTGAAAACAGAAACTTAGCAGAGAAAGCCAATGGATTTATACTTCTGGATACATTTCAGTAATTGGCTAGTAAATGCATTGCCTGGATGTTAGGAAAAAAGAAATACAGATGACCTGCAGGAAAATCAGCTTTAAAAGGTGAAGAAAAACCACTGACTGGCAAAAGTACTGCAGATGTTCGGCAAAAAGCAGTATAAGCTCCAGACATAACTTCCAGTAACCTAGAGGAAAGTATAAAACAACTGCATACAGACCTGATTAAAATAAACAAAACACTGATGGAGTATATCAACTCAAGTAACAATAGGTTTGAAAAATGGAAGAAGCTTTAAACAGATATTCAGATGAGGTGATAAAACTGGAAAAATCAAAGAATGAAATGAAAAAAAGGCTGGCTGAATGAGACTGCACAAAAAGAGATGTTTCAAAAAATAATAGAATTAGAGGACAGAGCACATAGGGAAAACCTCAGATTTTCTGCTGTACCAGAGAAGCTGGAAGGAACAGACTGTATTAATTTTATAAAATTACAAATAAGCAACTGGACTGGTATTCCACATCAGGAGTTGTTAATTGAAAGGGCACATTGTGTGTATGCTCCAAGCCTGACTATAAGGAAAACAGCCTAGACCTTTAATAGTAAAGATGCGATCCTGCCAGCAGAAGAAGTTGCTTCTGACAAAACTGTGGCAGAAGAACAAAGTACTAAAAGAGGGAGACAGCAGAATGTTTGTGGAGAATGATTACTCACTGTACACCAGGCAGAAAAGGAGTAAAGTTATACCACTATTCAGGGAGCGTCAAGAAGCAGGCATAAGATTCAAACTGCTGTACCCAACTATCATCAAAATATTATTCCCTGAAGGGACAAAATCATTTTTTAATGAAGTACATGCTAAGGCGGAAATACAAAAGTTTGTTCAGCAAAAGGTGAGCCGTGAAGCAGGAGATTCTGCTTCTTGTTTGTTCTGGTAATAAAGACCTTTTCCAGTGTTTCAATGGAAAATGCTTGAGAGAAGGAAAAAAAAAGCACAAGCATCAACTAGAAGAATCAATAGTATATTGGAAATGAAGCAGAGACAGGATTTGGGAGAGGGATAGGAACAGGAATAAAACCAGTAACTTGGAAATTGACATGGGATTACAAAGCAATAATTATATTTGTGAAACATGACAGAAAAAGAAAATCTGGAAATATTGGACTGTTTTGGAATTTGTTAAATGTGTAGAGGATTCTAAAGCATATGCCCTACTTTATGTCATTAATGTTTGGAAAAATACTTAGGAGAGTGGAAGAGAAGGGACAAGTTAATTGCAAGTAAAACAATTTTTTTTCTTAATGGTAATATTTTTATAGGACATGATTTTCTTTGCATGCTATAAAGTATTCTCAGTTATTTTAAGTGTAATGGAAATACTAATGTAAACATGTGCTCCATTTTTTTTCTTTCTCTTATTTTCTCTTTCTCCCTGTTCAGTTTTAAAAAATATAAGCATTGCAAAGTAAAAAAAAAATAGAAAAGTCTGATTAAAAGAGCATGATAAAAGAAACATTAGTATGTTCTTTCTTATTTTTGCATAGGGGAGTGACTGGATTAAGGCCCTTAGGTTGCTCTAGTAACGAGTTTTAAGAGAAAGCAAGTACATGAAATAGCATAATGAATATTATAAGTTTTTTTTCTAGTAAATACATGTATGTTTAGTAGCAATTTTGTACTGGCCCTCATATCTTCAGGAGGCAATCTGATAAATAGAAATGGCTAGAACATAATGTTCTCTGAAAGTATTCAGGTATTTTTCCCAGCTGGGAGAGCTATAAACATAAGACATAACCAGATAGCACTTAATAGAAGCACAGGCTGCATTGTGCATTTTAGCACATTTTAGGTTAATGCAAGTCTAAGAGTGTGGCTGCCAGTTTGGAACATTTGTTCCTATTAGGAGGATAAAACTTCAGTATTTGAATATGTGCATAGTTTTGTTTGTTAGTATTAAGTTAATAGATTTTGGGGGGTATTTTTTGAGGGCTTTCAATAAAACACAAAGTTTTGTAAGATGTGACATAGGCTCAAATAGATATGACAAGAAACAACTGTTTAAAAGTTCGAACTGCCAAAACAGTATATGCATGTAACACAAAAGCCGGAATAAGACATTTATCAAAAACCTGTTATACATAAAATATGGGAATAATAACTTTTTAATATAATAATACATTTTGTAATGCCTTTAAATGTCAATGGTCTCATAGATAAATACAAAAAAGAAAGAGTAGTGAACTACATTAAAAATGTAGAGCGCAAATAGCTGTGCTGCAAGATACACATTTGGAAAGAACTGAACATGTGAATTTAATAAGGTGGTTATTCAGCAGAATACCTGTGGAAAAGGAAAAATGACTAATTATATTAATTGCAAGAGGAGCTCCAACAGTGATAGGAGAAGATAAAAAAATAATAATGGTAGATTTGTAATACTAAGGGGCTACTGGCAAGGGGGGAGGATAATACTGGCATATTTTTATATTCCACCTAAAAGTGCTATAATGGAGCTTAAGAAAATTTTGGGATAAATTATCAGCTTTCAGCAAGGAATATTACTTATAGGTGGGGACTGGAATTTGAATTACAACAGTGAAGATGCGTCTGGGGGACACAGAAGGAAAAATATGACAAAGGAGGGTATATTTTTGAAGAAATTTATGATAAGATTTGGCATGGAAGATGTGAATTCAGTATTAGGAGTTTGGAGTGAATTTACATATTATTCCCCAAGAAACAAAAGCTGGGCTAAGCTAGACAGAATTTACATTTCACAGGAACATGTCCATTTAATTGAAGGTCTTGATACACATCCAATAGCTATTTCACATCATGTACCAATAACTAAAATAAAAACACAGACTAATGAAATAAAAAATCTGACACTGGTACTTTACCACCTATCTGTTGAAAAGAGAGCAATTTAAGGAATGGCTAGTGGAAATTATTCAGGGGCTATTAAGGAAGATAGAAATTTCTTCTAAAAATATAACTAGGGAGATAAAATTAAAGTGGAGTTTAAAAATAGGATGGAAATAAAACAAAAGGGAGATACGGTTAAGAAGTAACAAGAATTATTTAGAGAGACTAACAAATGTTAAAGTATTGCAAAATAGGGGGAATCTCACAGAACAAGAAGAGGATTAACTACAGAATGCTAAACAGAAAATAAGGGATTACCTCAATAAACTGTTTTTTTTTTTTTGATAATTGATTATAAGATTGATTAGAAGGATATATGAGGGATCGGAGATGAAAATTAAAGTGGGTGGGTTCCTCTCTTATAATTTCTGCTTGAGCAGAGAAATCATGCAGGAGTGTCCTCTTCCACCTTTGTTATTTGCATTATATTTAAATCCACTGGCAAAAAAAATAAGGTGCTCAGAATTCAAGGATATAATTGGTATGGTAGTTAAGAAATGCTGGCTCTATTTGCAGATATTATTTTATATTTGATAAAACCAGAAAAGGAAATCACAGTGTTGTGAAACATTTTGAGACAGTTTCAGATCTTTTAGGGGATACAAAATTAATGAAACTAAAACAAAGGCAATAACTGTAAATTATGCACCCACACACAAATTGGTTCAGCAAATCCATATTTATGGGGACATGATAAAATGAAGTATTTAGCAGTATGGATTAAAATTATTCTGGTGTGGCAGCTAAGGATATGTGGGAAGAGACTAAGCAAAAGATAATATAAAAACTGAGAAACTGGAAGCTCTGTTATCTGGAGATAGATAATAAGATACAAGCAATTACAATATTTTAGTACCTTTAGTCTTATACACAGGTCAGGCATATTTGCATTAAACAGAGGAGAGGTTGTTGGCAGCAATTAATACAAAGATAAAGGATTTTATCTGGGAGGGGAAGATGGCAAGAGTCAAGTGAGATAAGCTGATTCTTCCAACAGAACAAGACAGATTGGGATTCTATATGTAGCACAAACAGAAACCTATAATTCAAAGTGGAAAGGGATGATGATGAAATGGGGGGGAAGCTCAAGAAACAAGAAACTGGGATTTTGGATGGAGACTTTTAAGGAGAACAACAATAATTATTCAAAACATTATATTCATAAAGTAGCAGAAAGTATTCTAAGAACTAAGCCAACACATGAATAGAGAAAAGAGATTCTGCTGATAGGGATGACAGCAATTAGGGCTACAGACAATAGGCAAAAGGGGCCTGGAATTTATTGGAGAAAACTGGCAAAGGAACCAAGGTATTGGGAGAAAATAATTAGAGAGAGAAAAAGGTAATAGAATGGGAAGATGCAAAGAATTTATTTTCACTGCAGGTTAGAGATTGCCTATCAAGGATTCATATTAGAGTATTGGCAAAGAGAAAGAAATAGGGGGTGCTAAACAAAAGACCAGCAATACTAGAGTTTTTAGTAGAATCTAGAACAGAAGCTACTGTTAAAAAGGAATAATTAGAGCATTTAAAATATTGCATGATAACTATAAGAATCAGAGGAGGTTAGAATGGATTGGGAAGAAAGTTTGGATGAGTAGTTGCCAAAGAAACAATGGGGGTATATGTTTGTCTCCCAAATATGCAACAAAATCTGGAAGATTTAGGATTTTTGCATAGAAATGTTTACATAGCTATTTTTATACCCGAAGTAGACTCCAGAGACTTTTTCCTCGGTTAGACAGCAAATGTTGGAGGTGTGATAGTGAAAAAAGGTAATTGGGAACATATTTTCTGGGAGTGTAATGAGTTGGCAGACTTTCAATATTCCATGCAGACTACACTATCTGAGATATTGGGTGAGCAAATTGGTGTAACTAGGGAAATGATTTTGCTGAGCTATGGTACAGAATCAGAATTGTCTAGAAATAGTAAGGCCTTCCTGAGTCTAATTATGGTGGTTGTCAAAAAAGCAATTACTATGAAATGGAAATCAAAGTATAAAACAACTGTACTAGAAGTGGTGAATCTAGTAACATAGATAAAATAACTGGAATTGAGATCTTTAGAAAAGGGTAGGAGCAAATTACATAGGAAAAATGGGAATTGTGTGAACAATATGTACAGGGGAGGAATGAGGTTTAAAAGAAGGCAGGATTTGTGTGAGCATTGTAATGTTTGACTGACAATTATTGGGTAGAGTATAAGTGATCTATAATGTTTGCAAGTAAAATTGTGTCAGTATGGTTTGTGATGTAAAATGCTTGCAACTGGGATTATGTCAGTATGATTTTTCATTTATATAAACGTATGATTGTCTGTCATAAGTGATAATTTAATGAAGATGTTTCTTGTTTAAAAAAAACATGTATTTTCTGATTTGAACTTCCAAGCAAGGGCGCCCGCAGGCAGGTGCAAGGGGGTGCACTTGCACCCCCCTGGAATCGGCTACGGCTAGATAATTAAAAAAAAAAAGTTTTTTTTTTTTTTTTTTTTTTGTTACGCACATTCTTCTTTAAGAAGGAGTCCAAATAGTCCAGTCGCAGGCGTGCTGACATCATCGTTGTCAGTTTAAGGTTTGTGAGCAGGAACTAGCAAGCGGCAGCACTTTCAGGAAGAGAGAAGATGGGAGCGGGACCTGACGACTGGAAGATGGGAGCGGGACCTGACGACCGGAAGAGAGAAGATGGGAGCGGGACCTGACACTTAGCAGAAACAAACGGAAGGAAGGAAGATGGGGCACTTTCAGGTAGTGTGTGTGGAAACGAACGGAAGGAAGATGGGGCACTTTCAGAGGGGTGTGTGTGTGTGTGTGTGTAAAATGCAGAAACAAACGGAAGGAAGGAAGATGGGGCACTTTCAGGTAGTGTGTGTGGAAACGAACGGAAGGAAGATGGGGCACTTTCAGAGGGGGGGGGCTGTGTGTGTGTGTGTGTGTGTGTAAAATGCCCCAGGTGTACATGGTGGTGGGTAGTGAATAAGGCTTGAACCCTGTACCTTGGGCCCAAGTGGCAAGAGCCTGAATTCTCTACCCACCACCATTTGTGAAAATGTTGCAGGATTTTCCCTCATACTTTTTCTGTTCCTCATAAAATCTGTGGTTTCTGCATTTGTGTCCTTGTTGCCTGACAGCTACATGTTCTCTGGTTTTATTCTTGGCTGTCTGGAGTGTTTCTCCCTGGGCCTCTGCTAAAACTTAGCTTTTTTTTTTTTTTTTTTCAAAGTCAGACTTTCCTGGTTAACAAAAGTTAAAAAAAATGGACACTTGTCAGACTTCATATTCTTCAGAAAGTGTATGTTAACAAAAGCTTTTATTCTAGCAATTTTCTAAGTGTACAAGATGGATATTTGAAATGTATCCCTGTGTTTGGGACTGTATCCCCCCCCCCCCATTATTGGCTTCGTCCAGGTTTTGTGCTAGGGTTGAGAGTTATGGTAAGAACTGAATTCACTGAATATATTTGAGGGCTGTATTCACCCAGTATTGGCTTTGTTCAGGTATTTATTGGCTTCATCCAGGTTTATAGCTAATGTTGAGAGCTATGGTAAGAATTGATTTCACTGAATATGTTTGGGGGCTATATTCTCCCATTACTGGCTTTGTCCGGTGTTATTTGCTAAGAGGTTGAGAGCTATGGTGAGAATTGAATTCACTGAATGTTTGGTGGTTGTAGTAGTCACCCATTATTGGCTTTGTTCAGGTCTTTTGTGCTAAGAGGCTGACAGCTGTGCTATGGTGAGAACTGAATTCACTAAATGGTAGCTATTTAAGTTTCAGTCTTCCTCTTTCACAAAACAGTTTATTTGGCGTAGTGGTATGTTGCTCTGACTGTTTTGCACGGGTCCCTTGGGTTCAAGACGTGGCAGTGAAATGTATGGTGGTAACGCAGCATTTTATTCTAGCAACTTTCAAACATTATACAAGCAATGTTTAAAATGTGTCCCTAGTTTTGGCCTTTTGTCCCCCCAATAAATTTTGGCTTTTCCAGATTTCTTGTGCTGAAAAGTTCAGAGATGCAGCTGGGTGTCGGAGTAGATTTTACAAGGAGCTGAGAGCTGCAGGGGAGCAAAAGTTTAGTGCTGCTTGTGTTTAGTCTGCTTGCATTGTTAATAGCACAACAGATAGTGTACTTGCTTTAGATGCTGAAGGCTGTGGGTTCTACTCCCACAGTAGGTAAATGCATTGCTGATGCTGTATTGTGTTGTAAAGGGGTGGATGCTGCAGTCTTTTGGCAAAGATACCTAGTAACTATGAACCTGTTAACAGTTTGCTATCCATTCCCTATTGCGGTATTACTAGCTTTTCATTTTTTATTGCATGCAACAAAAGCAATTTATTCTTCAAGAGTAACAGGCACTTTATTTGTAGATTAAACAATGACATATAAAGTGTTTGCTAGCAGCAACCTCTTTATTAGTTACAAATTTTTCAATGTGGAGTTTACTACTTCAGAGATTGTGTATTTTTTACTGATACTGGTGGACTTGAGTAGACTTTTTATGATGGAAATGTTCTGAATTGGGCAGTTTTGTCATTAGTGGATGCTTTTGTTTCATTGTTTACTGGAAAAATGTTCAAAACAATAAATTTAAAATGCCCTCTAACAACTGTACTGTATTGTACAAGGAATATAATGTAATACAGTCAGGAAGGTGTATCAAGAGCATGTGTATGTTATGTTCGAGGGGCCTATGATTTTGTAGACAGCCCAGAGTTAATATTTGCCATTGGCAAAATGTATTTTCTCTAAAAGTGGGTTTCAGTGCTGTTTCAATGCATGCAGTTTCAAGAGCAGAGAAGTTTTAATGTTGGTCTATTTTCATTGTGAGACTGCATTGCTTTAACAGATATGTATTAGGGTTTGTGCTGTAAAATGCAAAATAAAACTTTCAAATGAAATCCTAAATCATCGCAGAAGTGAAGCAGTATGCACATTAGAGTTTATGATAAATGGGACATTGGAATGGCTGCAGGGGGGAGGCTCCATTTGACCATGATTTTGTGAGGGGCTAGCAAGCTCAGACAGCCCCGGTTGAACTATACCTCTCAGTTGTCCATATCTTTGCAGAATGAATAGATATTTGCTGCTTATTTTTGGTTTGTTCTCAAATTTGTGATTTTCTAGCAAATCATTTAGGAATGAAGCCATTAAATGACAGACATTGAGTTTCAGATGTCATAACCTTCAGAAAAATGCATGCTAATGCAAGACTGTCTTTACGTTTATACAAGAGCAATTTTTAGTAGTGTTTGTATGTTCCCCAATATATTTGGCCTTGTTCAGATTTCCTGCATTAAGAGGTTGAGAGGTACGTGCAAATCACTTTGTAAATTAGGAATATCCAAACATCTCAATTGTCCCCAATTCTGGCTCAAAATGATGCTCTCCCCTAATAATCCCTCCTCCAAAATGGCAATTTTGGAAGAAAATGTGGAGGGTTTACAATTATATATAACTGTAATAATCACTTATAGATTACCTTTATTTCAGAAATGCATGTGGATGCTCTTATTTTGTTAGCTGCTTCAAGTTAACTGTTAATATTAAAAAGGTGTCCCTTTTTGACAGGTATTTTTGCATCACATTTTGGTCCGTTTTCATAAAATTGTGTTTTTCTGGCAAATTAGTGGCAAGTCATTAAAGATTGAAGTTAGAAAATAATGGCAGACATTTGAGTTTCAGATTTCATACCCTTCAGAAAACTTGTACTAATGCAAGATCTACCTGTTCTATTTAAGTTATAAGAGCAATATTTAAAAATTGGCCTTATTTTTGGGCTTGTCACACTTCTAGTTCTATGTATGGCTTTGTCCAGATTTCTTGCTCTGAAGTTGAGAGGTATGAGTGTCAGAGCCATCACTGTCAGCCAGAGACATTTCAAATTGTGACATACTTATTGCCAGAGACATTTCAAATTGTGACATACTTATTGCACCCCACTCTCCCCATTGTAGTGGCTCTGGATGTGTCCATGGAAGGCAAGGAGCAGTTATGCAGTGTAAATGTGCAGAGTATTCCCCCATCCAAAGTAGATCACAAATACGACCGTGGCTTTTCATCTGTCCTTGATTTTGCAAAATGTTCTGGTTTTCTATCAGATTTTTGTACTGTTGATTTATGCTTCTTATTCTGGAACTGTATGCTGTCACAGTGCCCTGTTACTCTGTTTAAGTAGCCATGGTTTAATGAACATCAGGTAAGCTTGTCGGAGATTGTAAGATGCAAGTAAGCTTTAGTAAGCTTGTCGGATATTGTAAGATGCAAGTAAGCTTTAGTAAGTATATTGTTAAAGAATTACCAGCATTGAAAGCCTTTTCGTTGTTGCCATGCAGAGAATATTTACATGACTAGATAATGTATAAGCCTTGGGTATTGAAATGCATATTCTAGTTTTATTTATTTTATTTGCAGTTGGTTTGCCAGGATAGTCCATTGGGCCAAATGAACCCGTTTTCAATGGAGTCCTGGGGAGAAAAGCTCCAAAACTAAGTAGGTTATTAATAGATATACAAATTATACAATTACACAGAAGTTAATCATACAAGAAATAACAATTTGAAAATAATACAACTAGAGCGAGTACAATCTAGTGATGAAATTAATAGGTAATACAGACTAAAGGGAAATTTAGCACAAAAGCACTGAGAAATAACATATTTGGAAGCATTTCATGACAATATTGAGGAATAATAACATATTAGGAAGCAATGCACAAAAGTACTGAGAAGCAATAACGTATTAGGGAAGCAATACTTGGGAAGTGTGGCCTAGTATATTCTTTCTGATTATTCTAGGAATAATAATATGTATGAGTTAGGGTGGGTAATTAGGAAAGTTGCAGGAGGAAACAGAGGAAGAAAGAAGATGGAGTTTGCAAGTGTTATGTGGTGTGGGAGCAAGAGCATTCCCACTGGGATACTAGATGTGAGTGAAGAGATCTTTTAAATATAAAATGGTTGGGGTGGTGCGAATGGAAGGTGGTAGGGAGTTCCAAAGGCATGCAAGGAGAAGATTTTGCCTGGGGACTAGTTGGTTTATATACTTCTAATAGATTTTGATTGTTGGATCTTGATACTCTTGCAGGAAGGTGCATTTTACAGGCTGATGAAAGGGAGGGACAAAGGAGGGGTTGAAAATGAGCTTATGTGCAAGATTTAGTTGAGTATATGTGAGAACCGGGTAGCTCTAGCCATTTTAGTTTTTTGAGAGAGGAACAGTGGTGGGTGGAGGACTTGTGGTTGGTAGCGAACTTGGCAATTTTGTTGTAGCAAGAGGAAAGTTGTGTTGGAGGTCTGTAGATTAGTTAGGAGTGGAGCTCCATAGAGAAGGGTGAGGATAAGAAATGAGGTAGAGGGTGATTTTGGTAGCAGGTGTAAGGTAATGATTTTGTCGGTAAAGCATACCGGTTTCTTGATATTTAACTGTAGGTGGGAGTTGAATTTGAGCTGGTATCAATTTGGACCCCAAGTAACTTGGTCTCTGACACCAGTTCCAGGAGTAGATTATTTTGTCTAGAGATGTGGAATGTGTTTATATTGAAAGAAGTTGCCTTAGAGGGGATGAATAACATTAATTTGGTTTTGGAGGCATTGAGTGCTAGGTGATTCCTTTTCATCCATTGCTCAGTTGTTGTAAAAGCATCTTGAGTCAGTTTTAGGAGTGAGGGATAGAGGTGGCAGCGCGAGATAATAGCAGAATCATCGGCATATTGGATGATGTCTGAGAATGGGATAGAGTTGTGGAAATCATTTATAAATATATTTAAGAGAAGGGGACTCGGTATAGAGCCCTGGGGTACCCCAGTAGGAGTATTTAGAAATGAGGAGGTGGCCTTTTTCCATTTGACTGCTTGAGATCTGTTAGATAAGTAGCTGGAGAACCAGTTCAAGGAGGAGGGAGATGGGTAAAGTTTAGTTAGTAGCAGGCTGTGAGAGTGTGTCAAAGGCCTTAGAGAGGTCGAGTAGTAGGGTAGAAACAATTTGGCCAGAGTCGCGGGCTTTATTTACAGTTTCAAGGAAGGAGAGGAGGGCAGTCATAATGCTATGATGTGGTCTGACTCCATGTGGGAGTTAGTAGGTGATTATCTAAGAGATGTGGAAGGAGTTGTAGTTGGATACACTTTTCTAGGAGTTTAGAGATGGGGACAGAATAGCGATGGGGAAATTAGTAACATTGTTGTTGTTGCCACCTTTTATGTAGAGGTATGATAAAGGCCCTTTTCCAGACTTGGGGTACTATACATTCTTGGATAGAGCAGTTGATTAAAATGCTAATAGGGTAAGCGATTGCTTCAGCAGCTTTGCCAAGAAAGTAAGAAGGGATGTTATCAGGAGCATTGGTGCATGGCTTCAGCTTCATAAGGAATTTCTTTATAGTAGAAGTTGGGTATAGGTTTAAATGAGAAAAAAGGAGTGTGAAGAGGGAGAATTAGTGGTAGATGAAGCTGATGAAGTAGTAGGAGGAGTGGAGGGATGGGAGTTAGTAGATGGGAATGAGGAAGTAGTAGCAGTGTAGTGGTGTTAGAGAAAGATGGCGTTAATTTGGAAATGGATTCAATGAAAAGAGTTAAATTGGGTAGCCAAGTCTTGGTCAGGAGCGTTTGGGTCTGGGGTAGGGGTATCTGGTTTGCTGGGGTTAAGTAGAGTAGAGATACCTTTCCAAAATTTCTGAGGGTTTGATTTTATTATTTTGAAGTGTGGAAAAGTAGTTTTGTCGGTCTGAGATTATGAGCTTTTTTACCTTATTTCGAAGTATTTTATATTCATTGTAATAAAAGGACAGGATTGCAGTATTTTCAGAAGCTCATTACATTTTATTGCAGACCAGTGTCTTATAGCAGTGTCTGTGTGTTAGTACAGTTGTAGTTGGGTCAGGGTGGCTTTAATGGTATATGGTAAATAAGCATTGCTACCTTATTTAAAAGCCAAGCCCTGCAACAACTAGCTCCACACTGAAGTCAAAACACAATAGCTCTGGTGGGTAAATGTACTCTGTAGTAATCAAAAAAGGCAAATGTTTAAAATAACTACAGCTTATGTGCAAACACAATAGGTAGTGATGAAACAATGCTCTGCTAAAAATGCTTTAATGCTCCACAATGCTGAGCTGCAGATCAGTTATCACTGGCTACCAGGATTTCACCCACTTCAGCTCAAGCACGGTGCCGTTCAGTGCAACCTTCCCAGAACTAATTTGTCTGACCAGAATTATTTGGTGTGTGTATTAGAGGAGGTAGCATACCCCTCAGCTGTCCAGATTTTTGCCCCATATTCCTCCTAAAAGGATTGAAGTTGCTAAATGAGACATTTCAGTTTTAGATGTCATGTCATTTAGAAAATGCATACCAACACAAATCCTGTTACTCTTGCAATTTTCTAAGTTTCTGAGAGCCATATTTATAATCTGTCCCTATTTATTTTAGGCTTTGTCCAGATTTCTTGCACTAAGGTTGGGGCCTTGAGGGTATGGTATGTTTGTGAGAAAGTGAAATGCCCAAGTTAGAGTTAACAGGTGGAATTTTCAAGTGCATTTTCAAGGAACTGTGAGTTTTAAGGGAAGCTAAGTTCACTGCTGCTCATGCCAAGTCTATTTACAATGTGCAACTGTTTTGTTTAGCAAATGGTATCTCTATTGTGGTATAACGTTTTAAAGCTATGTTAGTAGCACCACAAGTAGAATACTTGCATCTTAATGTAAAGGCTTGAGGTTCTATTCCTACAGCATATACATTTGTATGTTGCAGTCCTCAGGATGCCCTCCTTTGGATGAGATGCCTAATAACTATGAACCTGTTTTCAGCTTGTCATCCATTTTCTATTGCAATATACCAGCTTACCATTTTTTTAATTTAACATAGGCAATTTATTCTTTGACGGCAACAGGCACTGAATTTGTAAATGAAACACTGAAATATACAGCAACAACATCTTCATTAGTTTCAGATATCTTTAATGTGGAATTATTCAGATTACTTTTACTTCAGCAGAGTCACTCAAACAAGTGCTGCTGTATAATACAAGGGATATAATTCAATTATATATTATAATTAATACAATCAGGTAAATCTAATAACTTTGCATGGCCCTAACGGTGTGCAAGGAGCCTATTGCTTGAAAACAGTTCAAAGGTAAATAACCTGCCACTGGCCAGATGCATTTTCTTTGAATGTGGGTTTCAATGCTGTTTCATTGAATGTAAGTTTCAAAAGTAGAGAAGCTTTAATGCCAAGTCTGTTTTCATTGTAAGACTATTGCTTTGTTTAGGTTTAGTAAATGTCTCAGTGTTTGGGCTATAATGTTTGAAATAAAAGTTGTAAATTAAATCCAACTGCCTGTAATCATTGTAGAACTAAAGCATAAAACAGTATGCACACAGATTTGAACAGTGTCTACAGTAAATGGGGAGAAATAGCCAAGTGATGGGACACTGGAATGGCTGTGTGGGCGGGGCTTGGGTGGGTGGACTTGGGCGGGGCTGTGTTGGCAGGGGGCGGGGTGAGCTATGTGGGTGGGGCTCTGGGTTTGCACCCCCCTGCAAAAAATCCTGCGGGCTCCCTTGCTTCCAAGATAGCTACAAGAAAGCAATAGCTTAATTTTAGCTCTCTGTGTGACAACAGAAACTTAGAAAAGCAAGCAAATGAACTTGTCTTTTTGAGTAAATTTCAGTAACTGGCTAGTAAGTGCACTGCCTGGATTGCCAGTAGAAAAAGGTCAGAGAACCCTAACGAAAATGAATAACAAAAAGTGAGGAGAAAATACAGACTAAGTAGAATTCTGCAGCTCTTCAGCAAAAAGCAGTGCAAGCTCCAGCTTCATTGCAAGGCATGACTTCTAGTAACACAGAGGAAAAAATAAGTCAAATGTGTAGAGTGCAGACAAGTCAGAAGCCAGATCAGATCTGTAATCTTTAATCACAGCTGATTAAAATAAATGAAATACTGAAGGAGTATATCAACTCAAATAACAAAAGGCTAGGAAAAAATGAAGAAGCTTTGAACAGATGTTCAGATTAGATGATAAAACTGCAAAAATTAGAGTTCAAAATGAAGAAAAGGCTGGCTGAGTATAAGGCTTCTCAAATAGAGAGGTTTAAAAAAATAATATAATTAGAGGACAGGGCACGTAGGGCAAACCTGAGTATCTGATGTTATCCTTTTCATTCTTCCTCAATGTGTGGATTACAGATCTGATCTGGCTTCTGACTTGTCTGCACTCTACAGACTTCGGATCCAACTCTCAAGCTCCTCCCTTTACCCACAATACCCTAGCCCATCCACCATACCTGAAATCTTGTTTGCCACCATCTCACACTGATGTGGATCCTCTCTCTGAGCATTTTTTCAGGCTTCTAAGTTAGCTGTAAGTGCTTTTTCTCTCAGAATATCTAATCTCTTATATTTAAATTAGATTTTTTCCTCGCTGTTAGATTTTGGGTTTCTTTATGTTAAGAAAATTACTTTATTAAAGTAATTAAAATAAGTACCATTGTTGGTATTCCTTTCTTTACTTACCTTTTTTAACAGGGTATTATCTACTACCATTTTAACAGTTTTCTGTTTTCTACCTTGCTATAGTTAACAAAAAAATGTATTTCTTCACTCCTTTCCTTTCTTTCTGTAGTTGGCAGTTGTTACTATGGCTAAGAAGCCTACAGGGTTTAAAAAATGCACTTTCTGTGGGCGCAAAATTCTGATTTCGGATGGCCACAGGGAGTGTTTTTATTCTTTAGGGTCAGCATGTCTGGGTATGAACTGTACCATTTGTGCAGGGTTTAACTCCAGGGCTAGAGCTTACAGACAAAACAAATTAGTCCTTAAAGGGTTACTACCCCCTTCCTTTTTTCTTCATCCTCCTGGGCTCAAACCCCCAGCAAATCCTCCAAGACTCCATCGCTGGAGCACAGTAGAAGATCTCCGCCTAAGTCTCTAAAGACTTTGTACTTGGAGCCTCCACACAAAATATGGAGGTCTTTAGATCTTACCTCATTACACAGGACTGTAACTACCCAGGTCAGTTGTAAGGCCACTCTTATGGAGGGTCATCACCACTACAGCATGCCAGTCATCGGGGACAAAGCCAGTAGCTAAACATAAGATAAACACTTGAGGAGTATGTCTGCAAGGGCATATTTAACACTGTTATGCAACCAAGTGTATGATATACAGCAATAAATAAAGATACAGTCAAAAGGTTTGTCTGCCAGACGTCTAACAAAACCAAGCATCTTGCATGTTTTTTTTCTTATCAATATATTGCAGTGTTATAGAATGTTTTATGGAGAACAACAAACCTTGTTGTTAGGCTTTGTGATGTATTTAAACAGGGCAGTCCCTGGCAGTATTGAGTATTTTGACTATCTGAGTATTTTGACTATGGCCTTTGGTGAAATAAAACCCTAGGAAGAAGACTCCAAGAGCCCCCTGCTGAGCAGTGCTCCCACCTGAATGCCCTTACTCTGCTCCATGCTCTCCCCCATCTTGGTCTTACAACACCATTCAGATTCATTTTTTTCTTGTTTTACCATACTTTGTTGAACTCTTCAGATTTTTTCTGCATTGTTTTACAATATGCTGAATGGCTAATATTACACCATAATAAATGAGGAGGAAATAATCAAATAAAGCCAGCCATCTTAGTCTTGATCACATACCATGCAGGTGCAACATTAGCATCATTTGTATATTTCTAAGAAATGTCTGTGCAGTAATTCCAAATGTAATGCGTATTTACATTATATACATCTTGTGCCACAGATATGATTCTGTTATGGCAATAGGCAGCTAAAAAACTGCTGTTTTAAATCACAATGTGACCCTTTACCTTCTTCCCCTCCAGCCTTCAACATCTTCTGGGAGCCCTGGACATTCAAGATGGCTGTCCTTATTTTCTTTTTATACTTTTCCAGATTCTCTTCAAGATGTTGTAAAACAGGGTTGTCTTTTGCCAAACTCTTCTCCTGCCAGGGTGATGAGACAAAGACTTCTCAGCATTACACAAAGTGAATGCTCTGTACTTTATGCTTTATCTTTGTCATATCCAGAAGACCATCAATAAATGAAAGGATGGGTATTATCCCCTTAATTGTTTTCTCCCCCAGCAGTCAGTCAAAATTCAGTCCATGTTTATAATCAAAGTGTATGCTGAAAGCGCTTATCTGTTTTTTATAATATAATAAAATTGTTTTTATATGGACTGATCTGTCGTTGCTTGGATGTACTAGGAACCACCATTGCCTCACTTTCAGCATACACTTTGATTGATTTTATTGGTTTTATCATTGAAGAGAGGCATTAACCTGTTTTTGCAGCAGTCTTTGGGTTTTACCATGTTTATAATGTTTTAAAATGTATACATTTTGAAAGTATCTTTCAGCATGAATTAAAATCTTCACAGAGAGTTACTGTAACAGTAATTGCATCATTTAGGTTTACCCAACTTCTATGTCCTATTTTCCTATCAAGCAATAACATTACTCCCTGTGAGTCCTAGACAGTCTCAAACTGCTTAAGTATGATGTAGAATGTGCAAGACTCCTTATATAGCCTGCATCATTCTGCATTCTGTTTAGTTTCAGGTCTTCTTCTGCTTTTATGAGTACTTAAGGGTATTAGTCGTGTCTGAATAAGTTTTACTGTGTAATGGCTTCTTAATTATTCTTTTTGTATGCATTTGTGCTTTTGAGCATTCATCTTTAATAGCATAAAAGATAGAGCCAAGGAAAAGTTCCAGGCACAGAGTCAGTAAGCAAGTATGCTCTTAGTAGTGAGGTAGCACCTAAAACTTCACATACAATTCCTCTTTTGCTTAATCCTGTACTATAATATAATACTAATGAATGTGAACATTGTACTAGATTTAAAAGATTCCTATTATATAATCTAAGACGCAATCCTTCGAATGCGTCTTGATTGAACTTGAACGCATGAAACAGCAAAATAGCGAAATGGCCTGGGAAAGAAATAGTTTGGCCGCCTCCGTTACTTTGCCGTTTTCCTCACTGTAGTGTGATCTCGGAGTTGGTATATTTAAGTAGGGGTGTATGGGAAGCAAATCCCCCCACTTTATGTAATGTTTTGAAGTTTTTTTTTTTTTTTTTGTGGAACAGCGATTTTATGTAATGTTTTGAATTTTTTATTTTTCTCTGGGGGAAAAAAATCACTGTTCCGAGTGTTCGGAATTGTAAGCTTTCGCTTACATGGGGTTGATAAATCAACATTTTTTTTTTAAGCTTTCGCTGATTTAATATAGACCTGATTTAAACAAACTACAGAAATTAGGTGTTATAAAGCTTTAAATTCTCATCCTGCTGAGAAGCATTTAAAGTTGCTTAAGAAAAACAAATCAAAAGGAAGCACTTATCTAAGCAAGACAGAGGGGAAATGGAGAAGTGGAAGCACATTATTTAAAAAAAAAGGACAGAGAATGCACATGAGAAAAGACTCCAAGCCATTAGATTGTGGCATGTTGCTTCAGAGACAGGTATATATTAAAAACAGCTCCTAAACAAAGATATATGAAGGCAACTAAAATAGTATCTTCTCTGACTCCAACAACATTGATAGTTCCAAGATACTTAATAACAGAAGCACTTTCATTGGTATTTTTCTCAGTACCTACCTTTGACTCAGAATGCATAGTAGTGCAGGTCAAAGAAGGTGAGAATTCATAATGCCTTTTAGAAGGTGATCCTGACATCGCATGGACTTAATCAGACTTTTACCGTTCATCACGTAACCAACTCTCCTGTAATGTCTTCACTGGCTTTTGGATATAAACATTTACTTAATGATCCTTTTTGTGAGTTACCTGATAAGGAGCCAATGTCAGTCACAGGGGATGACTTATACATGATTTACAAATCACTTAGACATGATTTTAGGGTTCTTGAACATGAAACTTCATCACTACTCATAAAGATCAAAACGTTAAAAATAATAAATGAAAGAGCATCCCGTCTATACTTTTCTCTGAAGGTATGGACTATTTTCAGATGTCCCAATTTATTTTACCTCAGTTTGCTCACTCAGATCTTGGGGATTTTTGTCTCAATCATCAGGACCCTATCCCAAGGGAGTGCTTTTGTTGAAACAATTAAAATTATGGCATAGCTTTTCATCTGGCTTATAATGAATGTGCCTTCTTCCTAGGAGATGGCATACAATTGACAAGCCTGACAGAATCCAAGAGTAGGATTCTGCCTATGTTTAACACCTTCCTGGATATTATCAAGCATAATGGTTTATATTCTGGTAGGCAGGCACCAGGTCAAAGGTCTGCACATTCAACATATAGACATGACAAGGATAGCCCAAACTCTTATTTAAAACTTGTATTTCAGCTTACAACATATCCTGCTAATCGAGATGTTTATCATCCTCCCTGATGCAGTAGCCAATACGTTGTATCCTGCCAGAGATGCAGCAATGAGCCAGCTTCCAAAAGCATTTAACTTTCCCACACTGTCACTCTGGCTGCTTATATGCTAAGCCCTTTTTGGAGGAAGCTATATAAACAGTCAAATTTGACTAAACATCTTCAGGTCTTTCTTACCCCTAACCACATCTCTCAGACAATCATCCTGGCCTTTCTCAACCCCAGTGATTCTGCACACCCAGCCTAACGATGGTAAATGAATGGTCGGAGGCAGAGTTTTGCTGTGGCTGCTAAAAGACAGAAACTAAAAGTGAAGGTACACCACTGTAAATTGGTGATAAGGCAAACCCTGCAGAGTGGGAGTATTAAAATTACAATGATGTATCACTGGTTGTTCAATGCTAAAACATGAAGGCAGCCGCACAGGGGGAAATTACATAAGTAAAAACACAGGTGAGCAATGTATAATCTCTGTATATGCAGTCATAGCTGTGGCAATGTTCATAATACTCAAGTTCTGTGAAATAGGAAAGCAAAACAACTACTATAATTACCTAAAGTATTTAGAGCAGCAAAGAGATAGAGAGGAGTAAATTGCAGGTGCCTCCAAATGTTGGTATATAACATTTTTCCTTCACTAATGGGGGTGTGTTCCACTTTTAAGCAGCTTCTCTTCTGTACTTGAACTCCATTTTTGTAGTGTTATGGATGGCGCCTATTACAAGAATAGCAACAGTTTTATTTTTATTATGCTGTCCTAACAAGAAATCCCTACTCCAAACACTTTTGATGGGAAACTGCTCCTGCTCAGCCAACCACTTCATTGTTTTTTTCTCTGCTACTCATCCTCCACAAGTCAAGTACTCTGCTTAACAGAATCACTGTTCTTGGGGTCATGCATGGGGACACCATTTCTTACCTCATACTCATTCCCCTAAGCAGACATCAATATATCTTATGAATTAATAAAGGTTTCAGCCTGTTGTGGAGAAAATGGCCATCAAATAAGCTGGTTACAGCATCCTAAATTTCATCTTCTTCAGCCTACATCAATAAATAGCTGTTAAAAATTTTGTGGATGGAGTTTTTACTGCGACCCAGATAACACAAACTTGACTTGCAGCCCAGCACTGGAGGAGCTGGCATGGGATAGAGTAGCTTTTTCAGCTTGCATACTCTGGGAGGGGGTTTCTGCTTCTGAGCAGACACATCCCAAGGGATGAGGATATGCTGCAATCACAAAGGTAGAACACCAGTAATGGACATTATCTAAGAGGTGGGAGGAGCTAACTGATATGTGGGGTGATGCAGTGACATCATTAACTCCATCTAGTTAGGACATATCAGAAAATCCCATGGTATACAACACTAGCATATGTGATGTGCAGATTGCATTGCTCTACTTTCCCTACCCAATTCACAGCAGATGTGGTCCCATCCCTAGCCAATAAGAATGGCAGATTCATTGACATTTTTGAAAAAAAAGTTTACATTTCTACAACCTCAGCCATTAAAACTATCATTTGTCAGACACATATGGCCAAATATGCTGACATGAAGGTTATTTCAGACTTAGCTACCTCAGAATCTAAGTTCTCATTACTTTCATTGCTTTCCTCAGTCACACAGGTTATCAAACATTCTTTGAGATGCTGATGTGATACTGCAGAAATATATGGTTATAGACCCAAAATTTACCATAAGATGACAAAGCTGAAACTCTCAATGCCATTCCCCCACCCCCAGATAAAGTGGTTTTATTTGGCACTTCATCTGTTGATGCTCACAGAAATTGAGGTTATGGAGTACCTCTAAAGTGAAGGATTCAGTGTAAAAAATCTAATTCAGAAAGCACCACAACAGGATAGAGCAATGGACCTCCAAATTAAGGGGAAACCAATGGAACGGGAAGCAATTGGGCAGGTGCCATATGAAGATATTTTGGAGCCTTCCACAGGAAACCCGTATAAGCATTCACTTTAAGCTGGACAACAAGGGAAGGAACAGGAAACTGTGGAAACTCTGACTCAGTTAATGTTGAAGAGTGATAGGCCAGTGAGTTCCCATATGAAAAAGCAATGGATGACACAGGATGAAACTAAAGAGAATCTGCCACAGGAAGATGCAATAGAACTTTCTATAGAATGCCCACAGGAAATGGAAAACAAAAGATGTGCCCTCCTTTTAGAAGAAAACGAGCTAAGAGAAGAGTTGCTTGACTTAATAGAGATAGATAGACATATTATGATCAATGAAAGAAATAGACTGCAGAAGCTCGATAAAACCAAAAAGTCAGAAGTTTGATAAAACAAATGAACACAGTAATTAGGACTGTCAATAGAGATCCATGCACTATAACAGAAGTAAGCAGGATATACTACTATTCAGCTAAATTAATAACTGATAAAGTTTTACCACAAGATCACAAGGTGGTGAGAGAGAGAAAGGGGAGAACATGAATACCATCATGAAAGTATCGAGTAGAGAAAACTATAAAGCATCTAAGACAGGAATGTCACTGTTAGAGGAGTATAGAAGAGGGAACAGATCAACAAAAATACTCAGAAAGATAGACGTGATAAAAGCAATGTGCAATATTATAAAGGGTCAGGATCTGTCATGCACTATCGCAAATAACAAACTAAAAATATCAGCACAGGCAGAAAAACATAGAAGATATGCAGATACATATAAAGGAAAAGTACAAAATAAGCAATTTAATGATAACCCCAAAAAAGTTTTATAGAGAATTGGGAAACAAAGTAAAAGGAATTGAAAGACCACCAAAAAAGAAGAAATAGATACATTTTGGAGAAGTATTTGTGAAGATCCTGTGGAACATAACAAAGATGCTAAATGGATATAAGAAGTAAAAGAAAGTATAAGAAGTTCAAAGGTACAGGATATGAAATGGGATGAAGTAACAGCCAGAGAGATTGAAACAAAGTTAAGAAAAACTTCTAACTGGAAAACACCAGGGCTAGATGCAGCACCTAACTTCTGATTAAAAGTATTAACATCTTTGCATGAAAATTTAGCCATGAGTAAGAACTATTTATATGCGCACCCCAAACTGACACCAACCTGGCTATCAACAGGAAAAACAATGCTCCTACTTAAGAGTGAACCTGCAAACTACCCTAAAAATTATAGACCAATAACTTGCCTTCCAACAACATATAAACTATACATTGGAACTGATGCCGACAGAGTTAATAGTCATTTAGAAGAAAAGTCAATCATGGCAAGAGAACAAAAGGGCAATTAAATAAAGTCATATGGAATAAAGGATCACTTGTTGTTAAATAAAGTCATAGTGGAGAACGGTAAAAAGGGGAGCAATTTAAGTATGGCATGGACTGACTACAAAAAAGCATTTGATAGTATCCCACATTCATGGATAAAAGAGTCCTTAAAAATATATAAGATACATCCTATACTGATCAACTACATTACAGTGACCATGAAACAGTGGCAGACCACTTTGCAATTAAGCCATGATAAAGGGCAAATTATTATTCCAGGGATAAAAATCCAAAGGGGGATATCCCAGGGTGACACTCTATCACTTCTGTTATTCTGCATTGCCCTTAACCCTTTAAGCTGTCTACTTAGCAGCTTAGGCCATGCCTATAATTTGGCTGCTAGAAAACAACAAAGTGTAAAGACGTATCTTCTCTTTGTCGATGATTTAAAATTGTATAGCACATCAGACGAGGAACTGAAAGCACAACTGCCAAAAACTGTCAAAACTTTTTCAGATGATATATTTTTATTATTTTTTTAATTCACATTTGTTAACCAGGTTGGTCCAGCTGAGCACAAGCCCATTTTCAGTGGTAACCCAAGGAGAAAAGCTCCAACAGCAATATTAAACATCTTACACAGATTAGTGTATCAATTAAATTACAAAGTATAATAAGCAAGACAAAAAAGAGTAGTAAGCATGATTATTGATATATATAAAGATATCACGTAAGAAGAAGAATATATGATTTGACAAGGAAAAAGAAAGAAAGAAAACATAGCAATGGGAGTATGGTGTTAGCAGCAGTCAGGAATTTTTGAGATTAGGTAAATTAGGTGGAGTCAGCAAGTGGTCAGGTTGAATGCTAATGGGCATAACCAACTGTTCTGGAGGAAGTGTTTTAGTTGCATTTTAAAGCTGTTAGTTTATGTGATGATGTTCTTCGTGTTTCACTGTTGCAGTCATTACATTTGGGTTATCCTGCTGGCAGGCTACCCGCAGTCAGCCTGAATTCCAAAGTCCTGGTCCAGCGTCGGTTGCTGTCACCTCTTCCCTGACGTCAGTGCACCAGGGGTATAAAAGATGCAGCCGACGCCATTTTCTTCAGTCTTTCTTGCCGCGCGGTGCCCGAAGCAAAAGCAGTTCACAAGTGCCGGTTGGCCGACTCCTGAGATTTTCAAAATCGAATTTCAGATCCGAAGTCTTCAATAAAGCTAAGTACCCCACTGGGGAAACTTTTTTCTTGCTCCAGACCGATGTCAGAAAAAGTTAACAATTGTATTTCTTGTGGGAAGCAAATACCTCATAAGGATTTTCATTCTTACTGTATTCCTTGCCTAGGCCCTGACCACAATGTTGCTAGCTATCGGTTTTGTGCTAGATTTAACCAACGCATTATTAAACGCTGGTATGATTTTGCCTTTCATTACTTTGGCTGAAGGTTTAATTATATAATGCCGTCAGAACAGCCGATGACCGGAGTTTATAAAAAGCGCAAGGAAAAGGAAAAGGACAGGCATCCGAGGTCCAAAACCGACGACAAGGCCTCCGCTAGGCCAGTCGCCAGTTCACCGGTTCTCAGTGAGGTGCTTTCGCAGCTCCTGATGCCTGCTACCTCAGAGCCACAGGCCACTTCCGACTCCCACGTGGAGACAACTAGGCCTCTGGATACCCAAGGTATTGGACACTTGGAAACTATTCACTCAGATGGGTCCAGAGCCGCTGAGCAGGCATTGGCTTCTGAGGGTGTTTTCAGACCTACACAGTTCATTCACCTGGACAGACTTCCATGCCTAAGAAACAGATGCTTAAAATGGCCGAAGACCAAATTACTTTGATCAAGGGTTCCCATCCCCCTCCTGATAAGAGGCCTAGGCAAGACACAGAATATGATTCTTCTGATCAGGTTTCCATTTCCTCTGACTCCTCTTCAGAACAGGGCTACTCTCTTCCACCCTATGAGGATTCTGATGCTGAAGAATCTATTCCTTCAGCCTCTCCTCCTGAGGATTATTCTTTTGGGGAAACCCTGCATACCATGAGGGAGCATTTTCACTGGGAGAGCCAAGATTAATCAGAATCTAAGAAAAGGCTCAGAGACTTTCTTTTACTGCCTCAGCACAGACCTTTTGCTATTCCACCTGTTCTAGACATTGTAGATGATGTATTTTCAGAGTCCGGCCTGTCTCCTGACTCTTTACTCCCTGCAACTATTAAGCCAGACAGATACTACAGGATTCCAGATTCTCATAATTTCTATATAAAAACCCTGCTGCTGACCCAAAAACTATTTCTCAGGGTCCCAAAGGGGTCAGGGCTTCCGCTGCAAAAAAACCCTGTCTCCTCTGATAGGGATTCTAGGGCTATAGACTGATGGGGGAAAAAAGTTTACACTTCTGCTACCTTGGCTGAAAGGGCTTTAAATTGTCAGTTTCATATGCTTAAATATCAGCAATACTTAATGTCACTGCTAAAACAGAAAATGTTGACAAATTTTGAATGTTCTGAAAACAAGGAAATGCAGGATTTACTGCATGCAGCTGAACAAGTGGGAAAGCATACTTTGCAATGTGGTTTTGATTCACTGGAGGCCTCTTGCAGGGCTGCTGTTACAGGTTCTGTCATTAGAAGACATGCTTGGTTAAAGGAACAGAATCTGCCTGATCATGTTAAAGCAAAATTATTGGATGCTCCATTACAGCATGATACTTTGTTTGGTGTTAAGGCAGAAGAGGTGTTGAAGAAAATGGAGGATAAAGCGAAATCTATGCAGACAGTAAAGGATTTCTTACAGGTACAGCCACCCAGATTTAGTAGGAAATGGCCTTCTAAGAATTGGTCCTTTCCAGTGTCAGACAGGCCACAAAGAGGCTGATACAGATGCCCCAGAGGCAGATCCCAGCCCCAAGGCTCATACAGGCCTAAACAATGGGGTGCTTCTACCTCCAAAAGTGGAGAAGACAAATCACAACCATATAGGAAACAGTCCCAATGACTTTCCTCTGCCAATGCCAAGCACTCATCTTTTGGCAGCACCCTTAGGGGGGAAGCTAGCACTTTTTTCACAAAATTGGCACATGATCACCCAGGACAACTGGGTCTTGAATATAGTCTCTCAGGGCTACAGGTTCCACTTTCACACCCTTCCAAAGACAAAAGGTATGCCAGACCTGCCACACAATCAATGGGAAGAGGCAGAAAAACAAGTTTCAGCTCTCATGGACATGAGGGCTATTCAGCAAGTACCACAGCAAGAGCAGGGACAAGGATTTTACTCAAGACTTTTCTTGGTACCCAGAAAGGACAAAGCCTGGAGACCAACACTGGACCTGACTATTCTAAACACTTTTCTGGACGTTCCAAAATTCAAAATGTTGACACTGCAGCAGCTTCTGCCCATACTGGGCAAGAAGGCTTGGCTTATAACTTTGGACCACAAAGAGGCATACCTGCATGTCCCAATCAGACAATCTTGTGAAGATACCTCATATTCATAGCTGGCTCAATGCACTACCAATTCTCTGCACTGCCCTTTGGCTTATCTACTGCGTCCAGGGTCTTCACAAAATGACTGGCACCAGTAATTGCTTTTTGCAGACAAAGAGGAATTCAAATATATCCCTACTTGGATGACTACCTTATTCAAGCAGAGAACAAAGATATTCTACAGAAGCATCTGGCGTTTGTAAAAAGATTACTAATTTGCCTAGGGTACACAGTAAACGAAAAGAAATCAAAACTAGTACCCTCTCAAGAGGTAATATTCCTGGGTGCAAGCTTAAATACAACTGCCCAGATGGCTTATCTCATGACAGACAAACAAAGGCAACTGACTTCTTATTTTGAAAAGATGGCAACAAAGACCCAGTTATCTGCAAGAAAAATTCTGCAGGCTTCGGGCTTCATGGCATCCTGCAATTTGCTAATTCCATATGCAAGACTGCATATGAGGAAGCTACAATGGTATCTAAAAAGTGTTTAGACTCAACATTGCTACAACCTGGAAACATTAAATGTTATGTGATCCTATCTCGCCTACATTCTGAATGATGGGTTTTATGCCAAAGAGCGAAGTCTCTTACTGGCTGAGCTTACCATATCCCAGGATGCACCACTACCAGTCCCCCAGATCTCGTTTGCCGCTAACAAGTGAAGACGTGGTCTCGAGCTGGCTGAGTTAAGTAGTGATTATTTCACTAGTTTTTCTGTCAGGTTTTTCTTCATTCTCTACAAAAAGCTGTTTTAACAGCTATTCTTGTGTTTTGAGTGTGTTTGACAAAATTCACTTGGTGAATTCTTGTGTTGTGAGTGTGGACTAGGAGTACCTCTTGTCTGGAAAGGCCTTTCCCGGTCTTTTTATTTGTAGGTGACTTCGGTCCTGTTTTAAATCATTTCTCTTCTTTAAATAAGAACTAACTGAGAGAAATTATTACATTTACAGAGTTTGTGCTGTGTTTGACTGACTCAGAGTATTGCGAGTGATAACTGTAAGCCTATTCTAGGTGTGTTCTTTACAGTTACTTTTGAAAATTTCTATAATGTCTCAGAATCCTAGGCCTTCGGGCTTCAAGAAATGTGTAAAATGTAGCTTCAAAATGTCCATTACGGACGATCACTCGCTATGTGTGTATTGCTTAGGGGCAAAGCATTTACAGGAATCATGTAGTGTATGTCACGCTTTTTCCTCAAGGGTCCTCCAGGAGAGGAAAAATAAATTAATTCTTAAGGGATTAATTAAACCTTCTTTCGAAGAAGCTTTGGCATCCTCTCCTTCTCCGGCCAAAGCCAGTCCGTCGGATCCGATCGCTAAGAAACAAAGGCAGGCCTCTCCTTGGCTCCAAGGACTTCCGAGGTTCTGCCTCGATGCCAACGACTCCTCTGGCTTGAGCCGATAGCTGGGGCATCGAGGTCGGCTCCACTGCTCTGGGGCCGACAAAGGTTCCCGCTCAGACACCTCTCTCCTCCGGCGAAGTCCACCTCGGCACCGATGGAAACTGTGTGTATTCCTCGGCACCGATATTCATCGTCCCCTAGCCCTTTGGGCGTTGGAGAGGTCTCGGACCCGTTCTGTTTCCTCTCGGTCTTGAGGATGTCAGATTCTGATATAGACAGGGTGCTCCAAAGACTGTTCCAGTCCCCAGTCTTCCAAAATTTGTTTGGTTCCGACCCAGTTGGCTTCGAGCGATGACCTTGGCACTTCGCCATTGCCATTCCTCCTCCGACTGCGGCTCCGGAGCAGGTGCTGTTGGAGCCGATGGAGATCTCAGGGTCGGCTCTCCAACCTCTTTGGCTGGACCCGGGGTGATGTTTGGGACCTATGCTGGTTCCGAGCCTCCTCCTCGGTGCTTGGTTTTCCGTCGACTATCACGGCTCGGGATCGGACACTCCCAGGATTCTGGGGTCCGGCTTTCAGAGCCATGAGGAGTGCCTTGGCCAAGTCCTCTTGCCATCTCCGGCTTTACCGGCACCTTCCCTAGGCGTGGAGACTGGGTCTTTGGCAGTTCCCTGTCCGTAGTCAGCGGAGCCCGGGCCTGAGGTTACCCCAGTGGGGTTCCCTCCTCCTGAGGGTTCTTCTGAGCTGTCTTCGGAGGAACCCCCAAGGAAGAGATCGCAAGAGGAAGCACGTGGACTCCCCGAGTCCATTACTTCAGACACTGATCTGGATGATGCAGAGGGGTCCCAGTCGTCCTCGGATGATGTCTCTTTGCAGACATCTTAGAGATCCTCAAACAACGAGGCGGCTGGATATCCAAACCCCTCTACTGACGAGTCAGTGCTCCTCAAGGCCTTTGGGGCTCAGCCCTCCGCCTCCTGGGTGTCTCAGCTTCTGGATTTAGTTTGTCACATCCAGATACCATGGAACCAGTCCCTTCTCGTCCAAATAAATTTTTGTCTGCTCCCCGAGAAGGAGTTCCTCACTAAAGGCGTGGCTGTAGATGCCATGGTGGTGGCATCTGCTACACAACAGGACGTGGCAGAGGCTTCCATCCATCCTCCTAATAAGGAGTCTAGGAGTATGGACAGGCTGACTTCAGCGTCCTTTACTTTAAGGTCTCTGAATTATTTGGCACATTTTACCAGGTTTGAGAGGGAGCTGGTCAAGGAGTTGTCAGATTCCCTCTCGGGTAACCTACCTGAGCAGCTAGCCCAGTCGGTTAGCTCTCAGTTGGCTATCCTTACGTCAATTTCTAACTCATGAGGCTCATTTCCTATGCGCGGCGAGGGCGGGTAAGCAGGGGGCACAGGCTTGGCTCTACGGAGACAAGCCTGGCTCGAGGCCTTCAAGTCTTCCTTCCCTTTGATGGGTCCTCCTTGTTTGGACCCAAGGTTAAAGACACCCTTACCGCTGTGAGCAAGAGGGAAAACTTTATCTTACCCCAAGGCTAAAGGGGGAAAATGTGGTTCCAAAAAATCCCAAGTTTTTCTCCCAACAGCAGGAAGAATCCCCTTCCAGAGGCAGAGGCGGGAAATTTTTCAGGGAGACGCTGGTCCCAGAGCGCAGGGTGGAGACCGTGAGTCCTTTCGTGGCTCTTCAGCCTCCCACACGCCATGAGGGATTGCCCGGCTGTGCTGCTCGAGCCAGTCGGGTGTCGTTTTGCAGCACACCAAAGCCTGGGAGTCAATCACTCAGGACAGATGGGTGCCGGATCATTGCCGGAGGTTACACCATCCCATTCACATTCCAAAAGAATCGGACCCACCACCCAGTCAAAGGGAAATGGCAGCCCTTTAAAGCTGCTAGAAAAGGAGTCATCCAACCGTCCCCACAGACCAGATCGGATCAGGAAATTACTCCAGGTTCTTTTAGTGCCAAAAGACAGGGGACCTGAGACCAATATTGGATCTCAGCAGACTGAACCAATCCGTCGAAATCCAAATTCGAATGGTCACGTTACAATCCATTCTCCCATTGTTGGAGAAGGATGTTTGGATGTGCTCCATAGACCTCAAGGACGCCTATTATCACATACCGATACATCAGGCGTCCAGGAGGTATCTGCGCTTCAGCCTGGGAGTCAGTCATTACCAATTTTGCGCTCTGCCCTTTGGTCTCACCCCCAGGGTGTTCACCAAGTGTTTGGCAGTAGTGAGCTCACCTGAGAAGTCTTGGATTCCAAGTGTTTCCCTATCTGGACGACTGGCTCCTGACTGCCACCACCAGGCATCTACTAATGGACAACCTCAAAGCCACCATCTCCTGGGTATTACCCTGGGGTTACATTCAATTGGTCAAAGTCTGTCTTGCTGCCCTCTCAGCATAAAGTTCATAGGAGCAGAGATAGACTCAAGATTGATGCGTCTTTCTTCCTGCGAAAGGATCCAAACTTTACAGGGCCAAGTTCAAGCTCTGATCTCGAGATCCAAAGCCCCAGCCAGGATGGTTCTACAAGTTCTAGGCTCAATGTCTGCCACGGTTCTTTTAGTCCCTCTGGCAAGATTGCACATGAGGATTCTTCAGTGGCTATTGTCAACGCAATGGTCCTTTCAGGATCTTCCCTCAATCATCACATCATGATTACGGATATATGCAAAAGGGACCTTCGCTGGTGGCTTCAGACATCCAATTTGGATCAAGGAAACCCTTTGTTCTTCCCTCTCCAGTGGTTACCCTGACGACAGATGCCTCCCAGATAGGGTGGGGGCATTGTCTGGGCAGGCTAGTTCAGGGCTCCTGGCTTCCAGAAGCTCTTCTCCACATCAATGTGTTGGAGATGAGGGCTGTACTTCTATCCCTACAAGCCTTACACAAGTTTCTTCCTCAGGGCATCATCGCCATCCACACAGACAACATGTCGGTGGTTTGGTATCTGAACAAACAAGGAGGGACCAGATCATACCCTTTGCAGAGAGGCCATGAGAGTGTGGGAATGGGCTGTAGCTACCAACCGCCTCTTTAGGCTGCCCACATCCCGGAAAGTCAAATATATTGGCAGACAAATTGAGCAGGACAATTCTCTCTCCTCACGAGTGGTCTCTAAACCACACAGTAGCAGCTCAGGTTTTCAGGAGATGGGGACCTATTTGCAACTCCATTAAACACCAAGTGCCAAAGGTTCTTCTCCTTGATCCCACATCAGGGAGTACCAGCCATGGATGCTCTAGCACAACCTTGGCCAACAGGGCTAGTTTATGACTTTCCTCCAATTCCGCTTCTTCCCAGAGTTATCAAAAGCCTCTCAACTGGGGTCTTCAATGATTCTGATTGGCCTCGTCAGGTATGGTTTCCTACCTGAAGAAGCATGCAGTGGACGATCCGTGGACTTTAGACCTGATTCGGACTTGCTAATCCATCAGTCGGGACTTCGATCAGTCCCTTCAATCCTTGAAATTGACAGCTTGGCTCCTCCACTTCTTAGAAGGCACACTCTAGACCCGGAAGTTGTTCACATTTTATCTTGACCCACAAACCCACCACTAACAAATTGTACCTTAGTAAGTGGAAGAGGTTTGCTATCTGGGCTCAACTCAAGGGCTTAGACCCTATCACTGCTCCTGTCCCAGAGGTCTTAAAATTTTTAACATCCTTGTTTAATCAGGGATCTTCTGTCTCAACTATTAAAGTCCAACTAGCGGCTATCTCTAAATTCCACGAATCCATGGATCCTCCTTTGATGAGCAGCAGACTATGCAAAACTTTCATTAAAGGTGCGAGCCTATTAAGACCACCAATTTTTCATCCTGCACCTCCGTGGGATCTTGATTTGGTGCTTAACATCTCCCCGCTACATGCGAGTTAAAATATCTGTCTTGGAAAACTGCCTTCTTAGTTGCAATTACGCAAGAAGAGTTTGAGCTTCAAGCCCTGTCTATTAAGCCACCGTACTTGATTTTCCACAAGGATAGAGTATCACTTAGGCCTAATCCATCCTTTGTCCCAAAGGTCTGTTCTAGTTTCTGCCTCCAACAATCTCTAGAGCTACCGGTTTTCTTCCCAAAATTCTCCAATGAAGCAGAATACACTCTTCATAAATTGGATGTTCACAGGCAGTTACGCTTCTATTTAGACAGGACTCAGCAACAAGTCAGACCAGTTGTTTGTGTCCTTCTCAGATAATAAACTGGGCCAAACCATCACAAAAGCTACTATCTCAAAATGGATCAGAGATTGCATAACTCAGACTTATTCTTCTTGAATAAGCAACTTACAACATCTATCAAGGCTCATTCTACCAGAGCTATGGCTACTTCTATAGCTTTTCATTCCAAGCTCGCTATATCGGAGATCTGTGCTTGCTGCTACTTGGTCCAATCGCACACTTTCATTTCACACTACAAATTGGATGTGGCATCTAGAGGACGAGCTTCATTTGGTTCCACGGTACTCAGGAGTGTTTTCCAGTGAGCCACCCAGGATTCAGGTGCTAGGACGCTGTCCCATCATTCAGAATGTAGATAGGATCACATAACATCTTTTAGTTATGTACTCACCATAACTTCAGATGTTTGGGATCCATCTAAGCCACATTCCTAATACCCACCTCCTTCCCCTGCCTTGGAGATCAGAAGAGATTGAGCGGTTTTGAGTTCTACTGTTTTATCTTGTTTCATCTGACGATGTTATATAAGCAGGGTGTGCATGTGTGCATGTATGCGGACAAACTAGATCTGGGGGACTGGTAGTGGTGCATCCTGGGATATGGTAAGCTCAGCCAGTAAGAGACTTCGCTCTTTGGCATGAGGATCGGCTCCGAACCCATCATTCAGAATGTAGGCGAGATGGATCCCAAACATCTGAAGTTATGGTGAGTACATAACTAAAAGTTATCCTCATTCCCTGCCTGCAACAGGAGTTTCAATGGTGGGCACAGGTCTGTCACCACAACAAGGGACAGCCATTCACTTTACCCACAGCCAGGCAGACACTAACAACAGATGCATCAGATTATGCCTGGGGGGCCCACATGACAGGAAAATGTATTCAGGGCTCATGGCCCACAAGCCAAATGCATCTGCATATCAATCACAAAGAGATACTAGCTGTACAGAATGCCCTGACAGCCTTCAAGGATCTACTTCATCCAGGACAACTGCTGATAAAGACGGACAATACTACAGTCATGTGGTACATAAACAAGCAAGGAGGCACACATTCCTACCCCCTCTGCAGACAAACCATGACTTTGTGGAACACAGCATTGACTTATTAAGTACACCTGCAAGCACAATTCCTTCCAGGAAAGACAAATACTCTGGCAGATGAACTAAGCAGAAACCCCATGGACCCTCACGAGTGGAAACTAGATCCACAAGTCTTCAGCATGATAACAAAGAAATGGGGATGCCCAGACATAGATCTATTTGCCTCCCCTCACAACTGCCAACTACAGAGATTCTGCGCAAGGACTTATCACAAACAAGCATGGAAAGCAGATGCTCTATCATTCAGCTGGAAAAACCTTACAGTATATGCCTTTCCTCCACTGCCTCTCCTCCCCATGGTACTCCTAAAGGTCAGACAAAAGAAGCCAAAAATGATACTGATTGTCCCAGACTGGCCACGCCAGCACTGGTATCCAATCCTAAAGAGCTTGTCTCAAGGCCCAGCCTGGACATTACCTCAAATTCCTCATCTACTGACCCAACAAAACAACCAGATCCTGCACAACCACCTCAGAACACTAAATCTGGCTGCATGGCAGATAATATAACCACTCAGAACACACCTCTCTGTAAAGCAGTTATGGATGTCACTTTGGAGGCTAGGAGGCCCAGCACCAGAAAATTATGTAGAAAAATGGAAGAGATTCTGTGCTTGGAATCAGGCACAAGGAAGTGACACACTTGTACCGAATATTCCTCAGATTTTACAATACCTAACTGAGATGCTGGACAAAGGCCTGTCCTTCTCATCAATTAAGATCCATGCGTCTGCCATTTTAGCTCATTACAATTCATTTAATTCTTTTCATTTTACAGTGAGCTAATCGAAGGAAGGACACTCAGCAAACTCGGAGCTATAATATATAACATTAAGTATTCTGTTTTTTGTTTATTTTGTTCTTTATTTCTTTGTTGTTTATAGCACTTTGTGTACTGTGTATTTTTTCTAGCTAGTTTCAGTGTGTGTGAGGTATTAACTGGAATTTGTCCACTCTTATTAAGCATTTGTTGGGCTGTTTGTTTATGATAACTTGTTGCAGTTAAACTCTTTTCTAGTGGCTCCTTTAGCTGTTTAAAACTTTCATTTAAAGGCTCACTGCTGCTTTTCAGCTGGGAGTAACATTTCTGCAGTTTGTTCTAAGTAGTGGGGATATTTGTAGCATTTCCATATTCAGGCTTGTATTTGGGCCTAGTGTTTGTGGAGGCTGTGTGTCTGAGCACATAATTCAGGGACATCTTGTTTCAGCCAAGGCCATCAGGCATTTCAGTGAGAGAGAATTGTTTGAGGTCATTGGCTGACTGAGGTCTCCTGGACTACAGCTTAGACTAAGCACCTCATTGGTTCTTTTGAGATTTCTTTCTTAAAAGCTGTCTCAGGTTTCAACTTTCTGTTACCTAAGAAGCTCAGTTGTGAGTGTTCTGCCATTTTACAGTGAGCTAATCGAAGGAAGGACACTCAGCAAACTTGGAGCTATAATATATAACATTAAGTATCCTGTTTTTTGTTTATTTTGTTCTTTATTTATTTGTTGTTTATAGCACTTTGTGTACTGTGTATTTTTTCTAGCTAGTTTCACTGTGTGTGAGGTATTAACTGGAAATTGTCCACACTTATTAAGCATCTGTTGGGTTGTTTGTTTATGATAACTAGTTGCAGTTAAACTCTTTTTTTCTTGTAGGTTCCTTGAGCTGTTTAAAACTTTAATTTAAAGGCTCACTGCTGCTTTTCTGCTGTGAGAAACATTTCTGCAGTTTGTTTCCCACCCTCCTGCCTTGTTTGTATGGTGTTTTTAGAGTTGGTGGCTTTGCAGTTGGCCGCCCCTAGTGTACATTTGATCTGGGACCCTCCTCCCAGTCTAGTGTCATTATCTGATTCTACCCAGTACAGGGAGAACATTTGAGAAGGCCAATCAGCTTAGTTTCTGCTACTCCTTTCTCTCTTTCCTTTCTCTCTTTCCACAAAAAAGAAAAAAAAAATGTATCTGCTTTTACTGTATTTGTGTTTTTTCCTACTTTAGTTTGCTTTTGCGTCATCTTAAAAGTACTCAATTGTATTTATTACTGCTTGGTGTAACTCATTCTAAGCCTTTTAGTTTAAGCACCTGGGCTTCAGACCAGTTTTACATTAAGAAGGTTTGTGGTCTGCACTGTAGTGGCAGAACAGGTAGCTTACATCCTTCTAAGTTGGGAACTGCTGATTGAGGGCTCAGTGTCTGTTATTCTAGCACTAATCCAGGCATTCTTTAAAGTATTCAGTTGTATTTATTACTGCTGGTAGTAACTTGATTAAAGTGTAGCGCACTTGGGCTTCAGATCAGTTGTTTTACATTAGGAAGGTTTGTGGCCTGCACTGTGGTGGCAGGACAGGTAGCTTACATCCTTCTAAGTTGGGAACTGCTGATTGAGAGCTCAGTGTCTGTTATTCTAAAAGTGTATTAGTTCTGGTTTAAGCACTTGGGCTTCAGGCCAGTTATTTTACGTTAAGAAGGATTGCGGTCTGCACTCTTGTGGGAGGAGAGGCTGGACTCTGCCCTTCTGAGCAGGGAATTTCTGGTTAAAGGCTTATAGTGCCTGCATATTCTGTTTCTTACTGAAATTGGTACATCTTGTTTGCTGTAGCATAGACTAGATCCAGGCCTGCTGAATCTAGCTTTGTTTGTATGCTTGTTGTTTGTTTATTTCCCTGAAATGCTAATTCCACCTAAAACGCGGCCTTTTAGCACTTCTGTGGATCCCTAGTGATATCTGCATTGCTTACTGTACTTATTTCCTTGTTTCATCTGAAAGAAAGTTACTGTTTGTCATTTTTGCATTTAAGTTACCTGTAACACATTGCATTTAAGTTACCTGGCACTTGCACACTAAAACAATTATATAAGTCAGCTCTAAAAAATTAAAAGCACTACACCCTCACAAACTGCCCTTGAGTACCTTGTTCCCCATTGGCCCTTTTTCTCAATTATAAAGGAATTCCCAATACTATTCTAGCATGTCCAAAGGTCAGTTGTCAATCTCCTCTCCGGTCCAGCTGGTGAATCTGGGAATCTTGAGGCAATGTTAAAACTGCCTCATGTACACAGACAACCCTCTCCTCCTCCCAACAAATTCCAACACATGTGAGAGATGCAACCATATAGCCAAACTGGAGGCTAAGCTCTCTCAACTCAGTACCAGTCAGGAGGAGAAGGAAACCACACTCACTACAATTCCAGTCTCACATAGACCTACCACAACAACAAACCAAACACATAAACACAAAAACATACTCGGAGGCTCTAAATAAAAATCTGCCTAAGCAGCAGAGACCTCCAAAGCAGACATCCAAGCAACCGTTACCCCAAAACAAAACACGTGCAACACATAGCTCACAAAGCCAGTGTGCCAAACAGTCACAGCCCTTAAGGCTAAACAACACACCTGATACACTTGTAATAGGTGACTCTATCGTCAGGCACACTGACGTCCCGCTCACCAGGCTGAACAAGGAGAAGGTCACGGTGAGCTGCCTGTCGGGTGCTAGGATCCGCCACATAACACAAGCACTCAGGTCACTCCAAGGCAAGTACAAATATGACTCAGTCATTGTCCATGCTGGTGTGAATGACCTGAGACGCACTCCCTGGACTACATGAAAAGAGACATAGAGGAGCTCTCTGAGCATGTAGCCCAGGCCAGTATGACCCTGACCTTGAGTAGCATCTTACCCTCACCAAGAATGATGCCACAATATGAAAACAAGATGATCAATTTCAACAATTGGCTTAAGTGTTGGTGTCATTCAAAGGGGATCCAATGCCTGTCAGCCTGGGATGACATGCTCGACAAGCCATGATGCTTCGCTAGGGATGGCTTGCACCTGTCACCCCTGGGCTTTCAGATATTGGCAAAGGCTCTTGCTACCCCCATAGTGCCGTTTTTAGGCAAGGCTCAAAAGACAAACCCACCTCCATAGGTATCACAAGGGATAAGAAACTAAGAGTAATGCTACTCAACGCCAGAAGTCTAAACCTCAAGATGCACGCACTCGAAACTCTCCTTAGTATGGAGAACATCGATATCTGTGCAGTAACAGAAACCTGATTCAAGGCTCCCGAGAGCACCCCAGCACTACCAGGTTATACCTCATACCATGCTTTTCGGCCCCAAAACTTGGACCGAACCACAAAAGGAGGGGGAGTATCAATATTCGTCAAAGATACCCACACCTCCAGGTTGGTGGCACAGCACGAAGCATCAGAGACTATCCATGTGCAACTAACTGTGGGTAAAACTGCCTTCCAGTTTATAGCCTGCTACAGACCACCCTCCCAAACACAGGAACCCCACTCGGCCTTCCTGAGAATACTGGAAAATATGAAGGTCTCTCCAAACACCATTATATTGGGTGACTTCAACTACCCAAACATAGACTGGGAGCATTACTCTAGCTCCAACACCCTAGCCCAAAGGTTCCTAGAATTTAAAAACTCAAATGCTATGGAACAACTTGTTACCACTCCCACAAGAGGGGAAAACATACTGGACCTGATCATCACCAACATGGGGACACTATGCTCCAGACCAGAAGTGTATCCCTCACTGGTAAGATCAGACCATAAACTAATCTCACTGGATATTCACATCCCGACCCCACCCCTGCCCAGAAAACCACAGTGAAAAACTTCTCTAAAGCAAATTTCACATGCCTCAAAACCGAGGAAATCCTTCAAAGCCCCCGGGCCTGTGGAAAATACGGCCCAGACCGCAGAATCCTTTATAAACGCATTCTATGAACACCTTCAGGAATGCATGGATCATGCAATCCCAAATAAAACCAAGACCCAATCCTCCAAAGGCAGACGTCCTGTCTGGTGGACCCCAGCCATAAACAAACTATACAATAGAATGAGGAAGCTACTACATGATAGAGCAAAATTCCAAAAAGGGAAGGCATCTCTGATCAGTATTAGCAAAAAACTACAGGCACTCATAAAATCGTCTAAGGCCTGCTTCGAGAGAAAAATTGCACAAGACACTTAGGATAATCACAAGGCTTTCTTTAGTTATGTTAGGAACCTGGGTGGAAATTCCCAGATATGCTCAGAATTAGTCCAAAATGACAAAAAATGCACCGAGCCCACAGACATTGCCAACATCCTAGCTGACAGGTTCAGTGCAAACTTCTCCCTCCCCTCCCCACCAAAAAGGCAAATATCTATCCCAACAGAGTGCTGCCCCCCTGACATCTCAGATGCTCAGGTAAGAGCTGCCCTCTCCAAAGCAAAAAACACAGCATCAATGGGACCAGATGGTGTCCCGGCTCGTCCTACATGAACTCCAAGAAGAGCTAAACCCAAACATAAAACTACTGTTCAATCTTAGCCTTACTACAGGATATGTACCCAAAGAGTGGCGTACAGCAACAGTGGTCCCTCTCCACAAAGGTGGTGCCTCAATGGATCCTGGAAACTATCGCCCCATAAGCCTGACTAGCTTGGTCTGCAAAGCTATGGAAAGGATCATCATGGAAATCATAAATAAAGATATTGGGGACCTACAGACACTGGATCCTACCCAGTTTGGCTTTGTTAAGGGCAGATCCTGCCTCTTAAACCTGGTCGATTTCTTTGAAACAGTCACCAAGGCCATTGACGAGGGGAAGGTGGTCCACACAGCCTACCTGGACCTCGCAAAAGCCTTCGATACAATACCCCACTCGGGCATTATAGATAAGCTCACCAGCTTAAATATAAACCCCTATGTCACTAGATGGGTTGCAAACTGGCTCAAGGACAGAACCCACATGGTTAGAATTGCTGGAGCCATGTCAGACTCCAAACCAGTTACAAGTGGCATCCCACAAGGCTCAGTCCTGGGACCTCTCTTGTTCAGTATATATTTCTCGGTGGTACAGGCCAACACGGAAGGACTGTGGCTGACCAAGTTCGCAGGTGACTGCAAACTGGGCGCCATAATCAACTCTCCAGCCGACAGAAGCATCCTCCAAAAGGGCCTCATAGAAACAGACAACTGGTGCCAGAGCCATGGCCTCAAGCTAAACGCCAAAAAGTGTATAGTCATCCCCTTTGGCAAAAACAAAGTGCCCACAAATTACCACATAGGTGGTAATCCATTAAGTACAGAAGAAGTCATTAGGGACCTGGGGACCCAAGCTGATGGCAATCTCTCATTTGACAACCACATGGCCAAAGTGGTTAGAAAAACATTTTATATAGCCCACCTAATCATGAAGGGATTCACATCTAGATCAGGGGAGGTCATCTTGCCTCTTTACTCATCCCTCATCAGGCCCATAATTGAGTACAGTGCCCCTTTTGGGAAGTACCTTACCAGACACCTGCAGCAACTGGAAAGACCCCAAAAGTACCTCACCAAGAGGATCAAAGGGCTCAAACAGATGCCATATGCTGCCCGGTTAAAGAAACTCCAGCTCTACTCAGTGGCATACCGCCTGCTCAGAGGCGATCTGTGCCTGACGTATAAAGCCATGTCCAACCTGGAATTAATGGACATGCTGCACCTCAGAAAATCCAAATCCCATTGAGCTATGCGCTCGAGAGACTTGAACCTCAGCATTGAAATAAATAGGACATGCTGGAGGGACAGATTCATAACCCAGAGGCTCCCTTCACTCTGGAATAAAATCCCAGTCCAGGTTAGGCAGAGTCCCACATTGACTCTCTTCAAGAGGAATCTTGATGAGTGGATGGGAGATCGTAGGTTTACCCCGGCTATCACTTCTGTGTCACTGTTAGACAGAGGCACAGTATACTAACCTCAAAAAAAGGCATAGCAAAATTAATTTAAAATGGGTGGCGAAAGCCAAACACACTCTGGCTAGGCTTATAAATGCCGTAGGGCAAATAGCCTAGTATGAAACTATGAACCTATGAACATTACGAATCCACCTATTTTTTCATATCCACTGCTAAGGCAGTACCTCAGAGGGGCCAAAAACATAAGACCTCCAAGGAGAGCACCAATTCCTGCATGGGACCTCAATTTTGTCTTGGAAAAGCTAACACTGCCTGCTTCTGAGCCAGCCAATACAGCTGAGATAAAATTCTTATCATGGAAAACAGCTCTGCTCCTAGCAATAACTTCAGCAAGAAGAGTCTCAGAGTTACAGGCATTAATGGCTGTGGAACCTTTTACTATTTTCCACCCAGACAGGGTTTCTCTAAGGACAAACCCAACATTTATGCCTAAGGTAGTGTCCAGTGTGGCTCTTAACCAAACCATTCATTTGCCTACCTTTTATCCAAACCCACAGAATAAAGGGGAGAGACTTCTGCATTCTTTGGACATACACAGACAGCTACGCTACTACTTGGACAAAACTAAAGCTTTCAGAAAGACTGAGCAACCTCTAGTGGCATATGCTGCAGGATCGCAAGGAAAGGCTATTTCAAAGCAGACTATTTCCAAATGGATAGGCCACTGCATTCATTTCTGCTATTCACAACATGGCAAATCAGTGCCTAAGGGCATTAGGCCACATTCAACCAAAGCAGCAGCCACTTCAGCAGCCTTCCTCAGAGGAGTACCAACCAAGGATATTTTGAAGGCTGCAACTTGGACTTCAGTGCACACTTTTACAAAGCATTACCACTTACCTCTTTACTCTAAATCTAGAGCAGGCTTTGCCACTGCAGTTCTGCAGGGCCTCATAGCCACTCCTAATTCTATTTAGGCCCAGCCACCCAACCTCAGCTTTAGGATTCAACCCAAGTGTAATGACTGCAACAGTGAAACATGATGAACATAGTACAGTTGTGTACCTACCATAAATGTAGATGTTCGAGTGTATTCACTGTTGCAGTCCAAGTTACCCTCCCACCATCCCCCTTTCATTACTGGGACTTATCTGTACTTCTCTATTCTATACAACCTATGTGGTGTATTTGCTTGTAGATGAAGGTAATGTTTATGTTAGTGCATGCTTTTTTATAAGCAGAATTTTTAGCCTAACCTTTTGGGGGCACCTGACATCTGGGGCAAGAAAAACTGAAGAAAATGGCGTCGGCTGCATCTTTTATGCTCCTGGTGCACTGATGTCAGGGAAGAGGTGACAGCAACTGATGCCGGACCAGGACTTTGGATTTCAGGCCGACTGCAGGTAGCCTGCCAGCAGGATAACCCAAGTGTAATGACTGCAACAGTGAATACACTCGAACATCTACATTTATGGTAGGTACACAACTGTACTTTTCTTAGATTTGAGAACAGGATTTTAGTTTGAGGAGCAGGGACTTTATATGGGAAGTGGATACAGGGTTGAGGGAGAAACCTGTGTTGCTATTTGTAGTTTTGGGAGGAGTCTAGTTTGTGTTGGTTAGTTTACTTCTGGTGTTTATGAAAAATTGATTGAGGAGAGAGGCTGTTTCCTGGTCGGGGCGGTTTGGGTACGGATTCGGTGTTTGAGGTTTACCAGGGTGGAGGATAGAGTTAATACTTCTCCAGAAATCTTTGGGGTTTGATTGAGTGGTGGCTTGTGTGTTAGTATAGTAGGTCTTTTTATCATTGTATACTTGTTTCCTGGTATGATTCCTAAGTTCCTTAAATAGCTGGAGGTGGGAGGGGGGATTTGCTTTTAATCCACGTTTTTCAGTCTTTGTCTCTTTTGTGCATTGGTTTACGGGTGCCTTTACTGAGCCAGGGGGCATAATTTGACTTGATTCTTTTTTACGTGGGGGGGCAATAGTGTCATGGGTGTTTAGGAAGATGTGGTTAAATTCAAGTACTGTATCCTCAAGAGGAAAAGAGTGCAGGATAGACAGTTAATGGCAGAAAGACTATCATTGAGAGTGGAGGGGCAGACGTTTATGAGTCTACGACATATTTTGAAAATGTGTGTTTTTTGTTGTTGGGGTGTGTATCTCTGAATAGAGATGGGTAGGTGGTCACTTAGGGCATCAGGAAGTGTAATGGGGGTTATTGCACAAGATCCAGTCAATTATTGTGCCTTGGTTTGAGTGTTTGGATAGTCTTGTGAGGTTGGAGATAAGTTGCGTGAAGCCAAACAAGTTGATGCTTTGGACTGGGGAAATGGTCTCTAAAGACTTTCAATCAATATTTACATCTCCCAGTAGTATAGTTTTGTAGGGTAGGTTTAGAGAGAGCCAGGAAAGTATATTTTCAAGAATTTGGAAATTCTGGAATATATGCAGCAGCTATAGCAAGTTTTTTGTGGTTGTTAAGGTGACACTTTAATATTAGGATTTCTGCAGAGTGAAAATCTGGCAGGGTTATCTGGATGTGAGAGAGAGAGAGAGGTGTTGAGAGTATAGAATTGCCACACCTCCACCATTTTTTGTCATTTGGTCTTGATAAATGTGCAAAAGCAGAAAAACTGCAGCACAAAGAAAACATCAGTTTGGGACAAGAATGTGATACAAAAGAACTTAAGCAAGAGGGAATATATAAATATTTGGGAATTGATGAAGGATCAACGATAAAACATGAACAAATGCAAATAAAACTTGGTAAGGAATATTTTAGAAACTTAAATTAATCGTGAAAACAGCATTGACATCTAGGAACAAAATCCAAGCTATAAACCAATTTGCTCTCTGTCCTAACTTACAGTTTTGACATGACTGACTGTTGGATAGATTAGACAGGAAAACAAGAAGGATGCTTCATGCAAACCAAATAGTTTTGTAAAAATCAGTGCATGCCAAGATTATATATTCCCCGTTCTGAAGGAGAGATAGACCTCCTTGAAATTGACTACATGTATAGATCTGCAATCATAGGACTCCACACATTTATTTATTTATTTATTTATTTATTTTATATTTGATTACTGGGTTGGTCTGACTAGACAGACAAGTGCCTGTTTTCAGCAGAGACCCAGGGAGAAAACCTCCACATACATGACAAAAATACAAATGTCAGAGATGTGTACAATTCATACAGCATACAATAGGGCAAATAATAAAGTATCATGGCATAGTATGATAAAAAATTACAGAAGTATACAATTTATAGAGTGTAAAGTTTTAAAGCAAAAAATATAATGCATTTAAATAAGAAAACACACAAAGACTATATACAGTTATATACATTAATTTAAAAAATACATTATGCTAGGTTCTTTATGGGTTTGACCTATGAGTAGTGCCAGAGGAAGATTTATCTGAATGGTGGTAGTAAGGATAGCCATTGTCAGTACAAGTACATTGCCAGATCAGATTGAGGTGAGCTTTTAATTGGGTTTTAAATGTGGGGCTGCTGTTTTGCAATCTGATGTCAGGTGGAAGAGAATTCCAGATTTTAGCAACTGTGTAGGAGTAGAGGGATTCTCCAGCACTATGTCTATACTTAGCTACTTCAAGAAGGGCTTTGTTCATGGATCTTAGGTGATAAGCAGAATTATGAAAGTTGAGTAAGCCTGCGAGATCAGGAATCTTGTTTAGGTGGTACAGCAAGTAATGAGCCACAGTGAGCTGGTTATAGTTTATTAAGTTGGAGAGTTCTAGCCAACCTAGTTGTTTTAGTGAGTGACAGTGGTGGGAGCAGAAATTAGGGATGGTTGCGAACCTAGCTATTTTATTATAGCACATGGACAATTTGTGTAGGTCTGTCTTGTTAAGGTTTGTTAATACAGGGGATGCATAGAGCAATGTAGAGAGAAGGTGAGTTCTGGATATAGTGATTTTGGTTTTCTTGGTTCGATAGTTTTTGCAGCGGCATAAGGTTCCAAGTTTTTTATGGACTTTGGATATGGTTTTGCTATATGTTTGTCAAACTTTAGGTTTTGGTCAAGTTTTACACCAAGAAGACATAACTGAAAAGTTTAGAAGGCTGATTTTATACATTTTATTTATATACTTATTTATATGTGTCATTTAATAACCTACTTCAACCACAATTGTTAATATTTATTGAAGTGGGTTATTATGAGTTAATTTTAATTTGAATTATGTATCATGGTAATTCTTAAATTATGTTTTTATTGGCTGGCAACGTCACGTGATTTTTTGAAAGTTTGTATTTAAATGGTGTTTTTTGCTAATGTGGTAGTTCTGAGGAAGTCTTTAAGTGAGGACAAAAGTGCTTAACTGTTGTGACTTTTGGAATATCGTGGTTTGCTGGTTATCCAACTGTTTTTTGGAGATTCCTTCTGTTGGTTTTCTTGGTGTTTGGTGTGACTGGTTACAAGTAAACATCATATCTTTTTCTTGGAAATGGATGTTTCTGTATGCTTATCCTTCTCCTCTGTTGTCCAAGGTCTTACACAAGATCATGTGGGACAGACCCAAAATATTGTTGGTTACTCTGTTTTGGCCCAGATAGTATTGGCTCCCCCTTCTGTTTCATCTAGCCAGGGGCAATCATCACAATTTACCTCACAGGACAGATGTTCTCACACAAGACAAGGGCTCTCTCATTCACCCTCATCTGGTTACCCTACATGTGACTCTTTAGGTGATAGGGTTTTGATCCCTTTTTGTCACCAGTTTTCTAAGGACGTACTTTGGTTTTTTCAGAAGGCCAGAAAACCCACAACTAGAAAATCTTATGTTGTTAAATGAAAAGGATTTTCTCATTGGTGTCACAGGCATGACCAGGACCCTCTGTTAGTGGGTATTCTTACTGTTCCTTCATATCTGTGTGAGTTGCTTAATTCTGAGCTGGCATATTCATCTGTTAAAGCATGTTTGTCAGCCATTTTGCTTGTCTGCCATTGGAACCACATCTTTCCTCTAGAATTGAAGTTAAACAATATTTAAGGCATTCTTCACATTAAACTACTGAGAAAGTCAATTCCTCCTTCTTGGGACCTTAATTTTGCTCTGGAAAAACTGACTCAGCCTCCTTTTGAACCTGCAACTTCTTCTGCTTTACAAGTAATACTTGGAAGACTGTTTTGTTGGTGGCTGTTACTTCTGCCAAGAGTATTTCTCATCTCCAGGCCCTCATGGCAGTTCCCCTCTTTTTGATATTTCATAAAGATAGAGTTTGCTTGCACCAGTCCTTCTCTTATGTCCAGGGTGGTCAATGGCTTGTCCTTAAATCAGCCCATTTACCTTCCTTCCTTTTCCCTTCACCTCAGAATTCTTGTGAGAGTATTCTACATACTTCAGATTTGCATAGACAGTTGAGATATTATCTGGATAAAACTAAAGATGTTGCAAAAATTTGAACAGCTGTTTGTTTCCTTTAAGGCCAATAAATTATGTTTGCCTGTTTCTAAGCAAACTATCTTGAATTTCTAAGACCATTTCTTTTTGTTACACTTTTTTTTCTTTCTTTTTCTGTTCATGCTCATATCACTATGGTGGTAGCCTCCTCTGGTGCTTTTTTCAAGGGTCTGGATGCTAGATATATTTTGGAAGCTGCTACTTGGTCATTTGTGCATACTTTTAAGTTGGGTATAGTGTCTTGGGTTAGAGCTAGTTTTGCCAGGGCCAACCTTCGTCTTTTTTTTTTTTTTTTTTTGGTGGGTTCTTCAGTTGCTTCCCTCTCCCATCCTATACAGTACCTTTTGTACTCTCCCTTTAGTAAGGAATACTGTAACAGTGATAAGGAAGGACATAGTACAGTTGTGTAAGAAATAACAGTAGCTGTCCTACTTTTCACTGGTGCAATATTCCATCCCGCTCTTCTTCACCCTTCTTGTTTTTCTGTTTTCTTATCCTTTGGGTGAGGGGTAATTCTTTCTTCCCCTTCAGGATGCACATGCTCTTTCTTTTCTTACTCTTATGTTGCTCTGGTTCCCCTGGAGCAATTCAGTTCTGTGGATTAGGCACCTGTACATCACTTATGTACCTTACGTCCTAGATGGACATATATCTGATGTACGGCACATGGAAGGGCCTAAGGCTTTGGTATGCTGGATGGACATATGTCTGTCCTTGGTAGGATATCCATTTAGTAAGGAATACTGCAACAGTATAAAGTAGAACATCTACTCTTATGGTACGTTCTTACACAACTATACTATACCCATTCACATAGACTTCACACACTTTTAAGAGTTTCTTTTTCTGGTTTATATTTTCAGATATTCCTCATATTTATCTCTGCTGCAGTAGCCTAAGCTATAGGCATTATATCCTACATAGCTACTAAAGCTTTAGGGCACCTTCATGCACCCAAACCATTAGTCAGCTCGATCTGAACTGACTAAAAAGACAGGTTTGGGCACAAGCCCCCTGATCATTCCTGCCACCAAAGAGAGGACTCCTGTGTGGGCTTTTAAGGATTCACTGTCAGCTTGTGCTGTTCCATTGTTGGCCAGATACATTCCCTTTGGGGAAAAACCTTCTACATATTTTCAATGTCTGAATTTTCTTTCCTGTGTAGGAATATAGGTTTTTGACTATCACAAAACATGGCTGTACTTTTAAGTGGGAACACACTTTTGTGTTTGGCAGGTTTAAGGTTGATTTAAATATTCTAAAACCATTTTTTCTGTGGAGAAACTGTATTTATTAAGACAAGTAACATGTTACTTGTTTTAATAAACAACTTTGACTTTTTACTCAGCGACGTTACAGTTTCTTCGTTAGTGGATATTTTTTGTTCGTCAGTGTACTATTGTATCATTCTCGGTATAGAGAAACTGTGTTTAAATTACGTTTTGGAGCTGGTAAAGTGTATTAGAATTGTGTTTTACTGTGCTTATGTTGAGAAAAGTGACTCTATACTACTGTTTAAATTTTACTGGCGTGTGCTGCTTAATTTCCTGGGGAAAGAGACACCATTTTCAGCTTGACTTTGGAAAAAAACTACCCATTCCATGGTTGGCCCTTCTACCAGCCATAAAAATAAAAATTGAACTAAACAGTCGTTGCCACCACCGCAGGCTACCAATTTGCCTCAGCTGCAGGTGGGTGACTATGCTGTGGCCAAAGCTGCTTCCTCAGACTACTCATCTTTTCCCCCCAGATCCTTCTAGTGTTGCCCATACAAACACTATGAACCCAGAGGTTAGCTATCCTCTGCGACTGTTGGGGTCCCCTTAAAGTGCAAGGGAGAGCCACTTTTGTTAGTATTGGGAGAAGGAGCAGGAAAGGTACACCTGCTTAATTAGAATGTGGTGATCATCCATGGGAAAGCTGCTGCTGACATTAAAAATCCTGTTTGCCATAATTTTCTTTTCAAAAATGAAACCTTAAACTAAACATGTATCTCCTCCTGCTCAAGTTTCACTCAATAGGACGAGTTTATTAAGTCTGGTTCAGGGTTTTATACGGGCTCCTGACCCTTCTTATCAGGTGGTTTCTCTTAAGAGGAAGAAGGGATTCCTATTTTCCTGAAGAGAGTCAATAAATAGAATATGGAGAGGAATGTGATGGAACAGATACAGGTTTTCTCATCAGTATTCTGATTCAGACTCAGGAGAACATGTTACCTGAATCTCCCTGTCAAGGCGTCTCTGTCTCTGAGGCTATTTTGGGAAAGTACCAGTGTTTTCAGTAGGAGAACACTGACATTTCTCAGTCCCTCAGGAAATATTATGAACTGTTACAAGATGAATTCCCAGAACCTCCTCCAATCTCCCCAGTGCTGCCAGCATTGGAGGATTTATTTGCCACTGTCTATGGTGTCCCTGATAGCTAGCCTGCTGTACCTAAGAAAACTGATACAATGTACAGTGTTCTTCAGTATTTTGAAATGTCTATACACTCATCCCAGACTTGACCCTATATAGCTATAGCTTTAGTCAATCCAGCTGCTGCCAAACATTTTTTTAATTCTAAACCTTCCCCTTCACACAAGGTTGGTAAAACAATAGATATGTTTGGGGAAAGGTGTATGCTTCTACAACTTTAATTTTTAGAATTTTGAATTGTCAAGCTCATATGTTAAAGTTTATTTTAATTATGAAAATATGAGGAATGTTTTATCTGCACTTCCTTCCTGTGAGGAAAAATCTGCCTTGTGTGGTTTAGTTTCTTATATTTCTCTAGTAATTACTCACAATTTAAACTGTGTTTATGTTTTATAAATATTACATCCAGGATTGTTGCCACTGGTATTGTGTACAGGAGGTATGCCTGGCTGTGTTCTCAAAACCTCCCAGATGATGTAAAAATAAGATTTTGAACTCACATTTACATTATGATCCCTCTGCTGCAGAGATTACCAAAAATATGATGTGAGGGGTAAGCTGATACTGGGAACCTCTCCGATTTTTCAGCCTTCCTTCACTAAATTTTCCAAGGGTTTTCTGCTCCCCCATCCAATTTTGGCAAGAAACAAAACAGTCTTAGCAAAATGCTGGTTAGGAAATATATAAAAAAACAATGGCAGGGAGGTTCCAAAAAAGCAAGAACCCCCCTCCCATAAAGAAAAACAAAGGACAGTCAAATAAGTCAGAATTACTATGTAAGGGACACCCCCCACACTATTCTGACAGTTTCTTATCCCTTCTTGAAAGGCTGAATCTCCATTTCTCTTTGACAACAGATTGTTTCAGACAAATTAATTGTGAAACTTATTCAGCAAGGGTACAGATGCTAGTGGGAAGAAATCCCTCCTTTCCAGGGAATGATTTCACATTCACCAGACCAAACCCCTCTGATAACCATTTCTTCTCTTTGACAACTGATTGTTTCAGACAAATGGGTTCTGAAACTGAATCAGTGGGAGTAGTGTAAAGAAGCCCCTCATTTCCAGGAAATTATTACACTTCACAAGAGCAAACCCTTCAGTTCCCTCCTATTCTACACCACTTGCTTTCTCAGGGAGCAGTAGAGACAGTTCCTCCTTCCCAGTGAGGAAGTGGCTTTTATTCAAGAATATTTCTGTTGCCATAGAAAGAAAATGCCTTGAGACCAGTTCTGGACCTTTCTTTCCTAAACTAGTTTGTGGTAGTTCCTAGGTTCAAAATGCTTTCACTACACAGTCTCTTACCCTTCTTCCTCTTTTGAGTTTTTTTGGTAACCTTAGATTTGAAAGATGCTTACCATCACATTCCTATCTACACAGACTACAAACATTTCATAAGGTTTTATGTATTTGGATCACATTATCAGATGTTCATCATATTGATCACTGCTGCAGTAGCCTTAGCTTTATAGGTTATATCCTGCCAAGGATATAACACCTGGCCAGGTCCCAAAGCTTCAGGGTACCTTCACAGTGCTCAATCCATTAGGCAGCTCAATCTGAGCTGCCTAAAAGGACATATTTGAGCTCAAGCCCTTCAGAGCTTCCCTGCAGCTTCTCTGCAGCTGAAGAGAGCACTGCTCTGTGGGCTTTTGAGAATCAATGGTCAGCTTGTGCTGTTCCATTGCTGGGCAGATAAGTTTCCTTTTGGAAAATGCTCCACATTTAAAAATGTATTGTTAAAATGTATTTTACTGGTTAGGAAAGTTGTCTTTTTTTTCTAGGAGTTTGTGTTTTAACGGTCTGTCATGAAACTTAGCTGTACTTTTAAATGGGAGTGCACTTTTTCCCATCACTTTAAAACTTGTTAAAAACAGTTTTAAACTAATTTTTTTCTCCTGAAAATTTGTGTTTATTTTGTTTTTTTGGAGATGTCAAAGCATAGTAAAGTGCTTTTACTATGTTTTTACTGGAAAAAGTGACTTTTTAGAACTTTAAAACTGTACAGGCTTGTGCTATTTGTTTTCCCCCTGGGAAAGAGGCACCATTTTGTGGCTTGGCCATGGAAGTACTACCGATCCCAAGGTCAGTCCTTCTTCCATCCACAAAAAGAAAAAGTGAAGCAAACAGACTTTTCCACCACAGCAGGCTAGCAATTTGCATCAGCCACAGGTGAATGACCCTTCTGTGGCCTAAGTGGTTCCACATACCACTCATCTTTTACCCCGGATCACTCTGGTATAGCACTTGCAGCCACTGTGGACCAGGGGTCACCCATATCCTCTCTGGCCATTGGGATCCCTTAATGGGCAAGGGAGACACAGTCTTGTTGTTCTTAAGAAAGGGTGAGAGGAGTCTTCCCTGTTTAGTTAGAATGTCCTGAACATCCTTGGGGAAGCTGTTGCTACCATTAACAACCCTGTTGGCCCCATTTATTCTGTCAAAAAGAAACAGAAAACTAAATGTTTATCTACTCCTCCTTAAACTTCCTTGGACAGGAGTAGTTTTACTGGGTCTAGCTCAGGGCTTAATTCAGGCTATTGATTCTTTTTATAAGGTGGTTTCTAGTAAAAGAAAGAAGGATGCTTTTTTTAATGAAGAAATTCAAGATTTTGAATCTGGACAGTAAGATAAAGGGACAGATACATAGTTTTCTCCTCAGTTTTTTGATTCAGACATAGAGGAGAGCTCAGTTTCTGAGTCTCCTTGTGGAAGTTTTCACTTTTCAAGAATGTGCCTGTGTTTTCAGTGAGAGAAAACTGAGGTTTCTCAGTCCCTCAAAAAATACTGTGAGCTGTTAAAATAGAATTTCCAGAACCTTCTCTCATTCCTCCTGTGCTGCTACCATTGGAGAAATTGTGTGTCACTGTCTACAGTTTCCCTGATAGTATGCCTACTGCTCCTAAAAGGCAAAAAGACTGTATAAAGTTCCTCAGTCTTTTAAGCTTTAATACACCCTTCCCAAACCTGACTCAGCAACCATAGCTTTAGTTAATCTAAGTATTTAATTAATTTCAGACCTTCACTTTTAAGCAAGGATGGTAAAATAATTGAAAAATATGGGAATAAAGTGTATGCTTCTGCAACTTTGATGTTCATAATTTTAAATTCTCAGGCTCATTTTTTAACATTTATTCTAATTGTGAAAGTATGAGAAATGTTTTGTCTGCAGTTTCTTCTTATGGAAAACTCTGCTTTGTATGGCTTAGTTTCTTCTTCTCCTCAAACGTCCTTAGACAGGAGTAGTTTTACTGGGTCTGACTCACAGGTCGCAAGTTTTTTTTTTTTAAATGTGTGCATACCTCAGCTGATACTTCTTCCATGGCTATGGTCATTGGGACTGTTTTAAGGAGATTTGCCTGGCTGTGTTCTCAGAACCTCCCAGAAGATATTAAAAATGAGACTGTAAATTCTTGTTTGGACTGACAGTTAAACTTTGCAGAAGAAGGTCCAAAAGCTATCAAAAAGTGATAAGAGGAATAAACTGATTTACGGAAGTTCTCAGATTTTTCACCCCTCCTTTTCTAAAATTTCCAAGAGATTCTCTATCCCTTTGTCCAATTGTAGTAAGAAACAACATTAACAGTCTCAGCAAAATGCTGGTAAAAAGATATTTAAGAAGTAATGGCAAGGAGGCTCCAAAAGGAAGGCAGGAATCCCCCAAAACAAAGGAAAGTCTTACAAGTCAGAGGACCATGACCAAACCTCCCACCCTGGCAGTCCCTTTTCCCTCCCTTCCATAAAGTTTGAATCTCCATTTCTCTCTTTGGTAACAGTTTCAGACAAATGGATTCTGAAGATCATTCATCAAGATTACAGATGGCAGTGGGAGGAATTTCCTCCTTTTCAGGGGTAATTGCTCCTCCTTCAGACCACACTCCTTGATTTCCCCCTGTCCTTCAACATATGTTATATCAGGGAATAATAGAGCCAGTTCCTCTTTCCCAGTTTGGGAAAGGTTTTTATTCAATAATGTTTTTTGTGCCAAAGAAGAAAAGAAAATGTTCGAAGACCAGTTCTGGATCTTTCTTAAACCAATTTCTTGAAAGTAGACTTTTGCAGTCCCGGAGGCACTGGGCTCCAAATGCTCCAGAGTCCCACTCATCAGTGCCTCAGGCTCAAGTCCAAACCATTCTCCTCCTCACTTCTTTGAGCTCGAGCTGTGGGCTGCCTCGGAACCGAGACTGTGGTGTAGCGCCAGAGCCGCATACATTTGTCCTCGCCCGCCGGCCGCTCCCATTTCTTTCCCTTTGAAGAATTCCGGCTACGGCTTCCTTCGTCAAGCCCGAGGGGCGGAGTGGCATCGACCCTTGTCCCACCCCACTCTCCCTCTCTCGGGTAAGCTTCTCGGGCGCTGGTGGAAGTTCGGGCTCCGGCCATCGGCCTCGAGTTCATCTCCCTGTCGGTGCCGCAGGGAGGTTCTCAGCCTGTCGGAGCTGGGACCTCTGGCTCTGCCTGGACAGGGGTGCATTCGAGGTCAGTGCGCGGAGGTGCTGGGAACCTTGTTTGACTCCCACAGATGTCCCCGTCCCCGCCTCTCCCACTTCGGGTGCCTTTGGTTACGTCAGGCCCCATCCTCCATCCCAGAGGCCCAGAGAGCAAGCTCCTCAAGAATCCTCTGGTTGGGAGTCTCTTATCCTCTTCCGCAGGCCTCCTGGAATTGGGCAGGGGAGCCCCTAGAAGAGAAAAAGTGTAAGAGGAAACACTTAGGACTCAATCTGAGTCTGTCACCTGACACAGATTTAGGAGGGGATTCCCGAGGGTTCCCTATAACGCCTCCCCTTCTGAAGATGTCTCTTCGCAGAGACATTCTAGAGATCCTGAAACAGACGGGAAATTGGCCAGCCCCTTAACCTCTTCTCGGAGGATGAATCTGTGTATCTTGAGGCGTTTGGCTCTCGCCCTTCCACCTCCTGGGTGTGTCCCCTTGATCCCTCTCCTCATGCAGTGGTTGCAGTTAGCTGCCTGATCGGCTCCTGATTCAGTAGGACTTCTACCCCAGAGACCCCTCCAAATTCTTATATAACAGCACCAACTGACAAGCAATTCCTCACACAAAGCAGTGTTTCCTGTGGGATGCTAGTGGTGGCGTAGCTGCTGCCACCAAGAAGGAACAACTAGCTGATCCTTCGGTGCCTGTCCATCCACCTAACAAGGAATCCAGGTCTATGGATTGGTGGTATCGGGAAGCGGATGTTTCCCTCGGCCAGCTGCACCTTTTGCAATGCTGCTTCGCTGAACTACCTGGTGCCATTTTACTCGTCTTCAAAGGGGACTTGGATCAAGGAAGCTTAGTGATATGTTGAATGGATCCTACAGCCGCGGGTTTTCAAGACAAAATGAACACGCTAGCTGGCTACCCTGAACTCCATAGCTAACTCCTCCATGCCTCCTTTCTTATGCGCGGCTGATGGAGCGCAGCAGGGTCAAGAGAGGGACAGGTGTGTGGCTCTCACGCAGGCACGCTTCTGGATGCGGTTATGCAATCCTTTTTATGACTCCCTTTAAAACGCTCTTTCACTAATTCCCTGTTTGATGGATCATCTCTTTTTGGTCCTCAAGTGAAAGAAAACCTTGACTAGGTGCTTAGACAGATGGCAAGACTCTTTCTGTCACCGGAGTCCTGCTTTTTCTACTCCTTCTAGGCCTTACCCCAAAGGCCAGAAAAGTGGGAAAAATGTAAAAGGTCTCAAGAAAACAATCTCAAGGGACCCCGCTTCTGATCAAAGACAAAGTCGGTTCCTCTCTCGCCAGAGGCAGAGGGGGGAATAAACAATGGTAGACGCAGACGCGCCTCTAGTAGGCAGTGGGGTCCGCGAGAACCAGGCAAATCGCGGAAGTCTTCTCTGATAAAGCTCCTTTCAGCATCCCTGAGGGAAGTTGCCCTCGACTGCCTATCCTTCGGAGGCAGTCACGTGTTGAAGATTGTCACTGTACCCAAAAGCCTGGCTATCCTTGACTCAAGACAAATGGGTACAGTCCATCATTTCCGAGGGTTATTCCATTCCTTCTTTCGCATTCCAAACCACCGGGTCAAAAAATCCCTTCCAGATGTTCCACTCACAAAGGGATCTTTGCAGCTTTGAAAATCTTCAAAGCGTGCTTGCAAAAGAGCAATTCAGCCAGTTCCAGCAGACCAGCAAGGGATCCGGAATCTACTCCAGGTTCTTTGCGGTTCTTTTGGTTCCAAAGAAAACAGGGACTGGAGACCAATTTTTGGATCTCTTTCAGTATCTTGAACAAGTCAGTCAAGAAACAACAAGATTTTGATGGTCACTGTAGTCCATCCTTCCCCTTTTGGGAAATGGGAAGCTGGATGTGCCTCTATAGATCTTCAGGGATGCTGTACTATCACATAAAAAAAAAAAAGACGCTTCCAGAAGATTCTCCGGCTTCAGGCTGGGAACCAGTCATTTTTCAATTCAGGGCCCCTGCCCTTTGCCGGTCTCACCACTGCCCCCTCGGTGTTTACCAAAATGCATGGCAGTGGCGTAGCTTCCTCAACCTGAGACCTACAAGGATTCCTGGGTGTTTCCCATATTTGGGACGACTGGCTCCTCACAGCTCCCCACCAAGCATCTTCTTCTAATGGCTGTGGGACTACACCTTTTCGCGACTTGTCTAAATCACCTCTAGGCATTTCAATAAATTCAAAGTCTGTTTTGTCGCCTTTGTCGATCTATTACCTTCATAGCGCTAGAATCTAGACACAGTCAACATGTCTGCAAGACTAACAGATCAGAGAGAATAACAGACACATGGGCACACAAAATAGTCTCCACTCCTCTTCAGCAGCAACATGTTGCACCGCAAAGCCCAGGCTAGTTCTTGAAAGTGTTGGGGATTATGGCGGCTGCCATAATTCCTCTGCTTCCATTAGCCAGATTCCACATGAGAATCCTTCAATGGATGCTCTTCACGCAATGGTCGTACTCCAGCAACTTCCCAATGTCCCACACCATTATGATCACGCGAATCATGCAGAAATCATCTTCTGTGGTGGATGTCTTCCCCTCAGCTCTTATTGGGAAGACCCTTTGTTCCTTCCTCCGGGTTGCTACTCTGGACAATCTTGACGCCTCCCTGATCGGGTGGGGGGCATTATCAGGGCAGAACTGTCCAGGGCACATGGCAAACCAGACGTAATGCCACTTGCAAACATAAATAAATTTAGGCAGATGAGAGCAGTGTGCTTTTAGCTGCTGGTAAGCTCCCTTCAAGACTCCCTTCTTCCCTTGGGAACGACAGCAATCCAGATGGACAATATGTCTGTAGTGTGGTGAGCATCAACAAACAAGCAAGCATGGAACCAGGTCCTGCCCCTGTGCTCAAAAAAGCACCTCCTGTGACTGTAAGCAGCCGGGCGCATTTCTTCTCAGCGCTTTTCTGATAGCAACGCGACATCCCCTGGGAAGTCCAATCAAATCGCTGGGACAAGTTGAGCAGAGCTATCCGTCCATGCCTCACGAAAGTGTATCTCTGAAAAGACTCTGTTGTGAGAGAAATTTTTCTCAAGTAGGGCCAGCCTTGCTGCGACCTTTCTTTTGCTACTCTCCCAAAAACAAGCAAGTGCAGAGATTTTTTCACTCTTTTCCTGCAAAGCCTGCGCCAACCCAGCAGAGACGCTTCTAGTCCAGGTTTGGCCTCCGGGGACTTCTGTATGCTTTTCTTTTTCCTCCCTTCCCACTCAATCTCTCTGGGTGATATACAGAAAAGCTATCGCTCAGAAGGCTTCATTTTGATCCCTCATTGTCTGCGCACTGGCTCTCGGCAGGCTTTGTCCTCCTTTCTACATCAGTTTCTGTTGAGCTTACCTCGGCATCTGGACCTTAGTTCCAGATCTTTTGATCCATCAGTCGGGTCAAGGTTTCATCGCTGCCCCTCCCTCCTGAACTCCTCACCAAGCTTGTTCCTCCAATTCCGCAACCTTTTTAGCCATAGGCTTCCTCAAATATCTCTACCTCTGTTTGAGATATTTTGATATTAGCTTCCCAAATCTTCCGCACTCGAAAGATTTTATTTGAGTAAGTGGAAACGCTTTCGGCCTATTGGGCCTTCCAAGGAAGGGACATAGATCCTTTCACTGCTTCCATCCAAATGGTCCTGATTTCCTAGCTGAACCTCTCTTCCATGCAGGCTTCATTCCTTCTACCTCTACTAGTTCAATTGGCAGCCATTTCTAACTTTCATGTGTAAGCATTTCAGATTCTGCCATCATGTCCCACAAGCCTTGCAAAAGCTTTTTCTTGAAAGGAGTTGGTTCTACCTAGACCTCCTGTAAGAAAATCCTCCCTCCTCCCTTGGGACCTAAATTTAGTTCCTCAGTTCCCACTCCTCTCCTTTCTCGAACTCCTGCAGCTTCCTGTTCTTTTTAAAAATTACTATCATGTGAAGACTGACCTCCCTTTCTCTGGTAGCTGCTACTTCAGCTAGAAGAGTTTGCCAGAACTTCATGCACTCAGCTGCCGATTCCTCTCTTATCTGTTGTCTCCATAAGGACAGAGTATCTTTACTGTAACCAATCCGTCCTTTTTCTACTTCTAAAATAGCCCTCCTCTCAAGCTAACTCTAAATCAAAGCATTGACCTCCCTCGTGTTTTTTTCCAGAATATTCTAACAGATTCTGAACAAAGATTGCATTGGCTAGATGTTCATCGTCAGTTAAGGTAACTTCATTTGATAGAAATCAAAACAATTCAGTAGTAGAAAAAATCTGGACCAGCTGTTCCTGCTCCTTATGCAGAAGGTTATGAAAGGGACTTTCAGTTTCAAAGGTATCATTATCCAGATGGCTAACATCTCTGGATCTCCCTTGTTTAATGAAATTACAGACACCAAAGCTACCTTGTGCTAAAACCTAAAGCTCCATTCTACCAGAGCTTTGGCTACTTCTATAGCTTTCCAAGATAGACTGCCTATTGACACCATTTGCGTACAGTCTTGGCTACTTGGGCTACTCCTCTCACACACTTCTCATTTTCTCATTATAAGCTCGGATTTCTAGCCTCTAGACATAAGAGCTAACTTTGGGTTCCACTAATTTCTCAAAGAGAGTCTGTTCCTTAAGCCAGGGCCACCCGGGACAAGGTGCTAGGGACTGCGTCCCATCCAGCAAGAATGAAGAAGGCGCAGATAGACAACTCTAACATATAGGAAAGAGAATGTTTCTACCATAAACGCCTCCATGTTAGTTGTCTTCTTCCTCGCCTTCTTCTTGCGTCCCACCCTCCTTCCCCCTGGCCCTGGACTAAGACCTAGAGGAGTTTTGATTGTGGGACTCCTCTCTTTCTACTCACCTTCTGTAATTTTTAGGGTATATGTCTCTGCTGTGCATATGCTTCCTTTGGATCTCTAGGATGTAGGTCACCCTCTCTTCTCCCTTTGTTTATAGAGGGGTGGACTTTTGTTACTAGTTATTCTATTACTATTATAGGCTGGGCCTAGCTTACAAAACTAGGATCTGATGCAAGTAACCTCACGCCTAGCATTGTGGGATAGGGGAGCCGAAATGCCGTAGAACCAACTTCTCGAAGCTTTTTAGGAAGCTGAGTGGGAGCCAGGCTCTGGCTCCCGAACTCCATCCAAAAGCGTGCAAGAAGAAGTGCTGAGAGAAGAAGACAACTCAACATGGAACGTTATGGTAAGAAACATAATCCCTATTTTTAAACTAATTTTTTCTCCTGAAAATTTTGTGCTTATTTTGTTTTTGGAGATGTCAAAGCATAGTAAAGTGCTTTTACTCATGTTTTTACTGGAAAAAGTGACTTTTAGAATCCTTAAAACTTGTACAGGCTTGTGCTATTTGTTTTCCCCTGGGAAAGAGGCAACCCATTTTGTGGCTTGGCCATGGGAAGTAAGTACTAATGACTTCCCAAGGTCAGTCCTTTTCTTCCATCCAACAAAATTGAAAAAGTGAAGTAAAACAGACTTTTTCACCACAGCAGGCTAGCAATCTTGCATCAGCCACAGGTGGAATGACCCTTTTCTGTGGCCTAAGTGGTTCCTACATACCACCATCTTACCTCCCTAGATCACTCTGGTGTTAGGGGCACTTGCAGCCACTGTGGGACCAGGGGTCACCCATATCCTCTCTCTGGTGTTCTCATTGGGACTCCTTGCTTTTTAATGGGCAAGTGGAGACAGTCTTGTTGTTCTTAAGAAAGGGTGCGAGAGGAGTCTTCCTGCTTTAGTTCAGGAATGTCCTTGGACATCCTTGGGGAAGCTGTTGCTACCATTAACAACCCTGTTGGGTCTCCATTTTATTCTTGTCAAAAAGAAACAGAAACTAAATGCTTTATCTTTACTTCCTCCTTAAACTTCCCTTGGACAGGAGTAGTTTTACTGGGTCTAGCTCAGTGGCTTAATTCAGGCTGGTTGATTCTTTTTATAAGGTGGTTTCAAAGTGCTAGCTGATGCTTCTTTTAGCCTCGTGAAGAAATTCAAGATTTTGAATCTGGACAGTAAGATAAAGGGACAGATACATAGTTTTCTCCTCAGTTTTTTGATTCAGACATAGAGGATGAGCTTTCTCTCAGTTTCTGAGTCTCCTTTGTGGAAGTTTTCACTTTTCAAGAATGTGCCCTGTGTTTTTCAGTGAGAGAAAACTGAGGTTTCTCAGTCCCTCAAAAAATACTGTGAGCTGCCACAAAATAGAATTTTAGAACCTTCTCTCATTCCTCCTGTGTTGCTACCATTGGAGAAATTGTGTGTCACTGCTCTACAGTTTTCCCTTGATAGTATGCCCTTACTGCTCCTAAAAGGCTAAAAGATTCACTGTATAAAGTTCCTCAGTCTTTTAAGCTTCTAATACACCCTTCCCAAACCTGACTCACAGCAACCATAGCTTTAGTTAATCTAAGTATTTAATTAATTTCAGACCTTCACTTTTAAGCAAGGATGGTAAAATAATTGAAAATATGGGAATAAAGTGTATGCGTTTCTGCAACTTTGATGTTCATAATTTTAAATTCTTTTCTTGTGGCTCATTTTTTAACATTTATTCTAATTGTGAAAGTATGAGAAATGTTTTGTCTGCAGTTTCTTCTTATGGAAAACTCTGCTTGTATGGCTTTAGTTTCTTCTTCTCCTCAAACTTCTTAGACAGGAGTAGTTTTACTGGGTCTGACCATGGTCGTAAGTTTTTTTTTTTTTTTAAATGTGTGCATACCTCAGCTGATACTTCTTCCATGGCTATGGTCATTGGGACTGTTTTAAGGAGATTTGTCTTTGGCCATACAGTTCTCAGAACCTCCTCTGGTGAAGATATTAAAATGAGACTGTAAATTTTTGTTTGGACTGACAGTTAAACTTTTGCAGAAGAAGGTCCAAAAGCTATCAAAAAGTGATAAGAGGAATAAACTGATTTACTAGAAGTTCTCTCTAGATTTTTCACCCTCCTTTTCTAAAAATTTCCAAGAGATTCTCTATCCCTTTGTCCAATTGTAGTAAGAAACAACATTAATAGTCTCAGCAAAATGCTGGTAAAAAGATATTTAAGAAGTAATGGCAAGGAGGTACTCCAAAAGGAAGGCAGGAATCCCCCAAAACAAAGGAAAGTCTTACAAGTCAGAATAACTATTTAAAGGGACCATGACTAAAACCTCCCACCCTGGCAGTCCCTTTCCTCCCTTCCATGTAAAGTTTGAATCTCCATTTTCTCTTTTGTAACAGTTTCAGACAAATGGATCTCTTGGAAGATCATTCATCAAGATTACAGGATGGCAGTGGGAGGAATTTCTCCTCCTTTCAGGGGTAATTGCTCCTCCTTCAGACCACACCTTCTTGATTTCCCTGTCCTTCAACATATGTTATATCAGGGAATAATAGAGAGCAGTTCCTCTTTTCCCAGTTTTAAGGTGTTTTTATTCAATAATGTTTTTTGTGCCAAAGAAGAAAAGAAAATGTTCGAAGACCAGTTCTGGATCTTTCTTAAACCAATTTGCGAAAGTGCCCAAGTTCATAATTCTATCACTTCATAATGTGTTACCACTTCTTCCTCGTTTAAGTTTTCTTGTAACAGTATATTTAAAAGATGCTTATCACATAGTTATTCATACAGATTTCAGACATTTCTTAAGGTTTTCTGTGGCTGGATCACATTATCATTTCTCTTCCTTACCCTTTGGATTATCCACTGTACCAAGGGTATTCACAAAGTGTCTTACTTGAGATGTTATGTGATCCTATCTCGCCTACATTCTGTACTGATGGGCTCGGAGCCGATCCTCGGCTCCGACTCGGCATGCTATGCTATACAGCGAAGCCTCTTATTGGCTGAGCTTATTCTCTATCCCAGGATGCACCACCACTACTTCCCAGATCTCGCTTCTACGTCGCTTACTAGCTAGGACGTGGTCTCGAACTTGGCTGAGCTAAGTACCTTTTTCTGAAAGTTTTTCTGTCAGGAAATTCTTTAATCTTTAACCAAAAGCTGTTTTAACAGCTATCGTTGTGTATGAGAGTGTTTTGTAAAATTTTTGTGGTAATTTTGTGTGACTGAACAGGGAAAGGTTTCCGCTTTGCTAGAGGGCCTTCCCTAGTTCTTTAGTGAATCTTCTGTTTTCTTGGAGGTCAAAGCGCCTGTTTAAGCTTCTGCTAGAGGGTCTCTTGGCCCTCCCTTTTGGTGTGGTGTATTTGTAGTTGTATTTGTTATTTGTTTTAACTTTCTCTCACTAAATAAATTTTTATATCAGCACCCCCAGAGAAGCTGAGTTTCTGACCAAAGTGTGGCTGTAGATGCTCTTGGTGGTGGCATCTGCTACCCAGCAAGATGTAGCAGAGGCTTCGGGACGTCCATGGCCCATCCTCCTAATAAGTGAGTCTAGGAGCATGGACGGGGACTTGAAAGCAAAGACCTCAGTTCAGCTGCCTTTTACTTTAAGGTCCCTGAACTATTTTGATGCACTTCACTAGATTTCAGAGGGATCTGATCAAGGAGCTTTCTAGATACCCTCTTGGTAACCTTACCTGAGCAGCTGGGCTCCAGACGGTTGGTTTCAGTTAGCTACGCTGTCATCAATATCAAACTCGGCCCATGAGGCTCATTTCATATGCAGCCGAGGGGCGTAGTAGAGCGGCTGGGGTAATGGGTGTTGCTGCTATCGGAGGCAAGCCCTGGCCTCGGCCACCTAGGTGCTCATCATTTTGCGGAAGTCCTTTAAGTCTTCCTTGCCGACGTGCTTTCAGCTGGGATGGGTCCTCTCTTTGTTTGGACCCAAGGTAAAGGACACATTGACTCCGCTGTGAGCAAGAGAAGGTAAGACTTTGACTCTTAGGGGCACGATTTTCCACTCCCTTTGGCCTTACTCCCAAGGCTAAAAGTGGAGGGAAAAATGTGGTTCCATAAATCACAGAAGTCTTATCCCCTTGCAGTAGGGATCACTATATCCTCCTAGAGGCAGAGGAGGGGAAATTTTTCTGAAGACGCCGCCCCAGGTATGGGCGCAGAGGTCCCCGCGAACACTGAGACCACGAGTCCTTTTGTGGCTCTTTTCAGCCTCCTCCACAATCCCTGAAGGATTGCCCGACTGTGCAGCCCTCGGAGCCAGTCGGGGTCATTTTATGAGGCACCTAAAAGCCTGGGAAGGTATCACCTAGGACTGATGGGTGCTTCTGGAATCATCGCCGGAGGTTACGCCCATCCCTTTTTTCACACTTCCCCACCGCCATCGGCCCAAGAAAAAATCCCTGGACCTGGCCACTCCAGTCGAACGTGGAAAATCGCAGAGCCTTAGAAATCACAAAGCTGTTTCAGGAGTCATCCAACCGGGTCCCCACAGAGACCAGATTGGATTAGGGACTTACTCAAGATTCTTTTGGTGCCAAAAGACCGGGACTTGAGGTCATTTCTTGATCTCAGCATCCTAAATCGACAGTCAAAAAAGTCCAAGTTCAATGGTCACTCTTACAATCCATTCTCCCACTGCTGGAGAAAGGTGTTTGGATATGCTCCATAGATCTCATAAGGACACCTATTATCACATCCTGATAGATCAGGCTTCCAGGAGACATTTATGCGCCAGCCTGGGGAGACAGTCATTTTCAGTTCTCATGACCAAGTCTCTTTGGTCTCACCACAGCCCCCCCAGGGTGTTCACCACAAATGTTTGGCCGTGACTGCTCACCTGAGGAGTCTAGGATTCCAGGTGTTTCCCGTGAGAGAGACACAGAGATCTACTGGCTTCTAAGTGCCACCTCCATGCCTACTATTGCAGAACCTACAAGCCACCATATCACTAGGCACTCCTTGGAATCACCTTCAATTGGGCCAAAGTCTGTGTTGCTTGTCTCAGCCATAAGGTTCATCGGAGTAGAGATAGACTCCAAACCAAATGTGGTCTATCTTCCTACAGAAAGGATACAGACTATACAGGCTCAAGTCCCAGCCATGCTTCAGATCAAAAAGCCCAGCCAGGATGGTCCTGCAGCTATTAGGTTCTATGTCGGCCACTGTTCTCCTAGTCCCATTAGCAAGATTGCATATGAGTATCTTCTCCAGTGGCTCCTATCGACACAGTGGTCCTTTCAGCCCCCTCTCAGTCACCTTACACGATCACTTGAAACCCGCAAATGGGACCTTCGCTGGTGGCTGGTGCCCTCCACCCACCAGGGATCTACCCTTTGTTCCACCCTCCTATGGCCACATTGGACGACGGGATTCCCCAGATCGGGGTGGGGGCATTACCTGGGCAGGTCAGTCCAAAGCAATTGGCATTCCGATGAGAGTCTCCTTCCATATCAACATTCTAGAAATGAGGGCGTGTTTCTGTTCCCTACAAGTCTCCACGACACCTCCCTCAGGGCTTAATTGCCATTCAATTCGACAACATGTCAGTAGTCTGGTATCTGGAACAAGCAGGGAGGGACCAGATCCTACCCCTTTGCAGAGAGGCCATGAGAGTTTAGGAATGGGCAGTGGCTACTCAGACGTTTTCTGGTAGCTTACTCATATCCCTCTGGGAAGTCTTAACGTGATAGTCGACAGACTAAGCAGAACTATTCTTCTCCTCACGAAGTGGTCTCTGGAACGATGCAGTGACAACTCAGATCTTCAAAGTAGATGGGGAACTCCTTGTTGTGACCTTTCCGCGAACCTCGCTGAATCCATGGTGAAAGTTTCTCTCACTCCAGCTCCGGAGAGTCCTATGGACACATTAGCCATCCTGGCTCCACTCGGCTTGCTATACACCTTCCCTCCAGTTCCCCTCCTTCCCAGAGTGATCCAAAAGGCATCTCGCTTGGGGAGCAAAATGATTTTAGTTGCCCTTACTGGCCTCATCAGGTATGGTTCCCCTATCTTCGAAATATGCACTGGACGGACCATGGTTCCTGGATCAGATCCCAGACCTATTAATTCATCAGTCGGGACAACTCCATCAGTCTCTTCACACTTTGAAGTTAACAGCTTGGCTCCTCCTCTTCCGACTATAGTCAGGAATCATACTTTAGACCCGAAGTCATACATATCTTCCTCGCCCACAAGTCTGCCACTAAGAAATTGTATACTAGCAAATGGAAGAGATTTGCTATTTGGGCTCAACTCCGGGTCTGGATCCCATCACTGTTCCGGTGTCAGAAGTCCTGAAATTTCTAACTTCCCTATTCAATCAAGGTTCTTCAGTCTCTACTATCAAGGTCCAATTGGCAGCTATTTCCAATTTTCATGAATCTATAAACCCACCTTTAATGAGCAACAGATTGTGTAAAACCTTCATGAAAGGTGCGGCACTTTTACGACCTCCGATTTCTCATCCTGCTCCTCCGTGGGATCTCGATGTGGTATTACGTGCCTTAACCTCCTCCCCCTTTGAACCGGCAGCAACCTGTGATTTGAAACTTCTTTCTTGGAAAACTGCCTTTCTGGTCACGATTACTTCTGCCAGAAGGGTTTCAGAGCTTCAAGCTCTATCTGTCAAACCACCGTACCTGGTTTTTCACAAAGATAGAGTATCCCTCAGGCCTAATCCATCTTTTGTCCCTAAAGTTTGTTCCAGTTTTTGCCTGCAACAGTCATTAGAACTTCCAGTTTTCTTCCCAAAGTACTCAAACAAAGCGGAATACATTTTCCACACATTGGATGTTCACAGACAATTGCGCTTTTATTTAGACAGGACCCAACAAACACGGAAAACAGATCAGTTGTTTGTGTCCTTTTCGGATAATAAATTGGGCAGAGCCGTCACAAAGGTCACTATTGCCAAATGGATCAGGGACTGTATTAGTCAGACTTATTCCTCTTCTAATAAAGAGCTTACAACCTCTGTCAAAGCTCACTCTACAAGAGCTATGGCTACTTCAATAGCATTCCATTCTAAGCTTGCCATTAGTGACATTTGTGCTGCGCCTACGTGGTCTTCCCCGCACACCTTCATTTCCCACTACAAATTGGATGTGGCATCTCGGGGGCGAGCTTCATTGGTTCCACAGTTCTCAGGAGTGTTTTCCAGTGAGCCACCCAGGAATTAGGTGCTAGGGACGCTGTCCCATCAGTACAGAATGTAGGCGAGATAGGATCACATAACATCTTTTAGTTATGTACTTACCATAACTTTAGATGTTTGGGATCCATCTCGCCTACATTCCTAATAACCCACCCTCCTTCCCCCTGCCTTGGAGATCAGAAGAGATCGGACGGTCCGAGTTCTATTGTTTCATCTTGAAACATCTGGCAATGTTATATAAACAGTTATGTGTGTGTGTGCATGAGTGCGGACAAACAAGATCTGGGGAAGTAGTGGTGGTGCATCCTGGGATAGAGAATAGCTCAGCCAATAAGAGGCTTCGCTCTATAGCATAGCGTGCCGAGTCGGAGCCGAGGATCGGCTCCGAGCCCATCAGTACAGAATGTAGGCGAGATGGATCCCAAACATCTAAAGTTATGGTAAGTACATAACTAAAAGTTATACTTTATTGCATGCTACAGGGTGCCTACATGTTTCCATATTTGGATGACTTTCTTATCATTGCAGAGATTTTTTCAAAGTGTTTGGAGTCTCTTTGTTGGTTGAGAGATATCTTACTCAATCTGGGATTCTGAGAAAACATTCACAAGTCTTTTTGACTCCATCATACAACATTGTGTCTCTGGGGTATCTGCTAGACACCTCATTTCAAAAGCTTTCTTCCACAAGAAAATAATCAATCTATATCTAGATCTATTTCTATGGTTTTCCACGCAGACTTCAGTCTCTACAAGGGAATACTCCCACAGCATTCTATGAATGTTTATCATACTGATCACTGTTGCAGTATCCTTAGCTATATGAGTTATATTCTGCCAAAGATGTAACAGTCGGATAGTTTCCAAAGCTTCAGAACACCTTCCACATGACCAAACTTTTGAGCTGAGATGACTAAAAGACCAGTTTGGGTGCAAAGCCCATCAGAGCTTTATTGCTGCCGAAGAATACACTCCTCTGAAGCTTTCGAGGACTGATAGTTGGCTTCTGGTGTTCCTTTGCTAGGCAGATAAGTTCCCTTTGGGAAAAAAAAATTAAATTTAATAATGGTGTTTATTATATATACTTTCCTCTCCAGAAAAGTTATTTTAAAGCTAGGAGTTTTGTGTTTTAATGGACTGTCATGAGACTATACTATACTTTTAAACAGGAGCGCTCTTTTTCTTGTCAGTTTTAAAGTTGTTTAAAGTAATCAAAACTATTTTTTTTCTGTGGGGAAATTGCCATCCCCACAAAGTAAAATAAACACAAAGTGTTTTTAAGTGTTTTTACTGTATTTGCCTGAGAAAAAAAGTGAATTTAAAGACTCTTTTGTTTGTATCGGCATTTGTTGCTTGTTTTCTGTGGGAAAGAGGCAGAATTTTTGGCTTGACCATGGAACAATCTGTCAGGCCCAAGACTGGTCTGGCTTCCAACCACAAAAAGAAAAGGTTAGTCAAATAGCATTTGCAATCACAGCAGGCTAGCAATTTGCCTCAGCCACAGGCTGTCTTATACCTCAGACCACTCACTTTTTACCCTAGATCCCTCTGGTGTAGAACCTGCAGCCATTACGGACCAGGGGTTAGCCGCATCTTCTGCAGCTGTTGGAGTCCTCTCAGTAGGCAAGGGAGAGCCCCTCTTGTTGGTCCTAGGAGAAGGAACAAGGAAGGCTTCCCTGTTTTGTCAAAATGTTTTGCCCATCCCAGCTTCCAAGAAAGCTGCACTCTGATCAACATCTTAATTTCAGCTCTTCCAGTTTGAAAAAAGAAAATGAAAAATAAGAGCTAGTAATTCTGCCAGCTACCATAAAATGTATTTATTGTCTAGTAAGCACTCTGTCTGGATGCTAGCAAAGAAAAGAAAATAGAGAACCTAAAAGAAAATTAACTAGAAAAGGTGAAGAGAAAACACCAGCTGGAAAGAATCCTGCAGCTGTTCAGCAAAAACAGTTCAAGCTTCAGCCCTGGTACAAGAGGTGGCTTCCAGTAGTTTAGAAGAAACAATAAATTAAATGTAATCACGAGTGATTAAAATACTTAAACCTTGAAGGAGTATATCAACTCAAATAACAATTGTCTGGAAAAAAATAAATGAAGCTTTAACTATGTATTCAGATGAAGTGATAAAACTGCAAAAATCAGAGGATGAAATGAAGAAAAGGATGGCTGAGTAATAAGACTTCTCAATAACAACTGTTTCAAAAATGGTAGAGTTAGATGACAGAGCTCACAGAAAAAACATGAGATTTTCTGCTGTACAAGAGAAACTGGATGGAACAGACTAGTCATTTTATGAAAGCACGCATAAGCAACTTAAGTGCTATTTTACAGCAAGGTTGGTTAATGAAAAGGGCGCATAGAATGTGTGCTGCAAACCTGGTCATGAGAAAGCAGCCAAGACCTGGGTTAGTAAAGATGTACACAGCTGGTACTTTCCCCGATGACCTCAGCAAATATTGTCTAACCTATATCATAAAACATAAGGCAGGAAACCCTCACCAGCCCAAATATAAAACAGTTAGAAACAGGAAAAACTTTGATGCTGCTATATTCCAAAATGAATTAAAAGCAGTTGACTGGTCAAAACAAAAAAAATCTAACATTAGAGGAGGCCATAGATCACTTTAACACTAAATTCCTTAGTATCCTTGATTCCCATGCTCCAGCACATACAATAAAAGCTAGATCAAATACAGCACCATGGCTCAAAAAAAGGTACCAAAGCTAAAATCAAAACTAGAAACAGAGCCTGGGCTAGCTGGAGAACAACTAAAGCCCCACTTGACCATCTAAAATATTGTCAACTCAGGAATAATACAAAAAAATCTATTTTACTGGATAAAAAAAGCTTCTACCAAAATCTCCTACAAAAAAACCATAACAACCCTCAAAAGTTCTGGGCAGGCTTAAATCAATTATTTTGTCCAGGTCATTCCACCAACCCAACCCCGGCTAATTACACCCATAGTTCCCCAGAGACCATAGCTAGTGCTTTTAATAACTTTTTCACTGAAACAATCCAATCCCTAGCAAATCAACTAACCCCCTCTAACTTAAACCGCATGCCTAATCTACCCAATAATCACCAGGAATTTAGCTTCCAACCAGTATCCAACCAATATCAAAAAACTTCTAAAAAAAACTAAAACCTTCCACCCTCGCTGCTGACCTCCTCCCTGCAGAGTACCTACAAATAGCTGCAGATGCCATTGCATATCCCATATCTATCTTCATCAACTGAACCTTATCCGAAAACGCTATCCCCTCTCTCTGGAAAATATCTCACATCATCCCACTCCATAAAGGTGGTAGCTCCTCAGACATATCCAACTATAGACCTATTGCCATTCTTTCCCCACTAGCCAAAATAATGGAGAAATGTGTACACAAGCAACTAATGCAATACCTCACACAGAATAACTTACTATCCAACTCCCAGCATGGTTTCAGGCCATACCACAGCACCACCTCAGCCCTCCTTTCCTTTACTACTGCCATAAATTAACAATAGGCTAACCTCTGCCCTCTTTCTTGACCTATCAAAAGCCTTTGACATGGTCAACCATGAATTTCTCATTCTTTCACTAAAATCTATTTCCCTCAATAAGCCTGCTATCCAGTGGTTCCAGTCCTACCTGATTGGTGGACAATAGGTCATACTATGGCAGGGCAAACTCTCTAACCAGCTACCTCTCTCACTTGGTGTCCCTCAAGGGTCCATACTAGGTCCACTACTCTTCTCGATTTTTATCAACAACCTTCACACTGCTATCCCTAAAGCTACCTGCATTCAATATGCAGATGATTCCACTCTGATCTGCTCAGCCACCTCCCCATCCGAACTGCAAACCTTAACCCAAAATACATTTAACACTGTCGAGAACTGGCTCACTAACCAACGCCTACTTCTGAACCCCAATAAAACTAAACTTCTACTCTTCTCCCCCACTAGTAGATCCACCACACTTTCATTCTCTGTCACATTTAACAATGGTGCCACTATTTCACCAGATAATCACACCAAACTGCTAGGGGTTATCATAGACAATAATCTCAAATTTGGCCTACAGATCAACAAAAACATACAAGCCATCAATAAGAAGCTTGGATCACTGTATAGAAACAAGACATTTTTAATCCCACTGGCTAGGACTGCAATTACCCGATCACACCTACTCTCTCCTCTTTTATATACCTTGTCTGTACTCTCAGACCTCAACAAATCTGAACTAGGTAAGCTGTCCCATAGCTACAATCATATTGCCAGATTTGCCACTGGCTCCACCTATAGAACCCACCACTGCCAGAACTTTAAACAACTAGAATGGCTAGAACTGCCCAGCTCAATTCAGTTCAATCAACTCTTAAGAGCACACAAAATTTTGTACCACCCTGAGGATACCCCCTCATTTAAAAATATTATTAAGCCATATAACAACCCAAGATCCCTATGGTCAGCCGATAAACCACTGGTCCAAACCCACAAAGCTAATAACTCCGCTGATGAATCCCTGATGTGAAGTTGTTAAATCTCACCATTTATTAAAACTTATGGGTTCGGAGCTGATCCTCAGTCCGATAGCAAAGCTCAAGGTTTGCCAGTAGCTCAAGACCAAGCCCCTTATCCCACAATGCACTGCAAGAATTACCGCAGATCTAGTTTGCCGCGGCAAAAGAGATCTCAGTGATCCAGCTAGCTCGGACCATTTGTGATAGAACAGCAAGTTCTTATAAAAAAAATCTTTTTTTTTATTTTACAGGATAGTTGTGTATTAGTGTTTAAAAATTTGATAATAGTTTCTTTAGTTTTGGATAGATAGTGCCCTGTTGGATAGTTGTTTTGTGTGGACCTTTAGCCCTATTTAGACGTATTAATCTTTCTTATAGTCAGGGTTTTCTCTGTGGGCTTCTTAAGTCCTGTATTTGTAAACTATAGTTGTTACAGATAGTGCCCAGATTGGGCTTAGTTACTTTGTGGGTCTTTACAAGTAAAGTAAAAATTTTACTGTCTTATGTTTTTGCAGTATACTAGTTTGTTTTACCTTAACTATGTCGGATGACAGGGAAAAATCCCATCCTAAATCGGGATTCAAGAAATGCCCAGATTGTGGGCAGAAAATGTCCATTACTGATGGACACATTCAATGTGTCTACTGTCTGGGGGCTAAACACCTCCAAGACACTTGCAGCATTTGCCATTCCTTTTCTTCAAGAGTCCTCTTGGAGAGAGGGAGGAAGCTAATAGACAGGGGATTGCTACAGCAATCCTTTTCTGAGGTGTTGAGTAGCCATGAGGGTACTAGCACGTCCTCCAAATCCTCAAAATCCAAATCTTCAGACAAAGTGGCAAAAAAGGCAAAAACTTCAGAAGGAGGGTCATCGGTTCCACAGACCTCAGAACCGAGTGTATCTTTGATTTGGAGCCAGCTCTCAGTATTGGAGCCGGTCTCTGAAGTTCCTTCTTCTCCTCTGCTCCAGTCAGCACCTTCGGTGCATTCTGCTAGGTCCTTAGTCAGCCTTTCAGATTTGGACATGGATCGGCTAGTGCAGAAGCATTTACAGGCACCAGGACTTGCCAAATTGTTGTCGGCCCCGACCAGCTCGTCGGTGCCGAAGACCATGGAACCGGATTTGTCTACTTCTCCTCCGAGCTGTACTGGACTCTCTGAGCCAAAGGAAACTGAACCGATGATTGTTGAACCCTTGGAGCCGATGCCCACACCAGTGTTATCGGCTCCATCTACTCGGATGTCCTTGGCGCCGACCGAGGACTCTAGAAGCTGACGCTCTCCCATTGGGTCCAGGAAGGATAGTCAAACCGATTTATCAGTGCCAACTCTTCCTCTCGGGGCTTCGGCTCGGATGAGCTCGGCTCCTACCTCTGGCTCAGAGCCCAGGGTTTCAGTGTGGGAGGATCGGACGGTACTCTCAGGTCTGTCCACTCCTTCTCGTCAGAGCCATGGTGCCTTTAATGCTATGAGGAGAGTTTAGTCTTCAAAGAAAATGTCAGCATTGGTTCAGCCTTCCCTCTCCCCTCAAGCTCCTGTGTCTGCTTCTTCATCTACCGGTCCCTCTAAGTGTAGAGACCCTGAGCCTCAAGTACCCCCACAGGGCATCCCTTGCTCTTCTGAGACCTCCCCAGATCCCCCCACTGAGGAGGTGCCCAGGAAGAGACTGTGCAAGAGGAGGCACTTAGACTCCCCACAGGAGTCTTTGTAATCTGATACGGACTTGGATGAGTCAGAAGGGTCCCCTCGATCCCCCTCTGAGGATATCTCCTTTGCAGAGATACTAGAGATCCTTAGTCAGAGGGGCAGTTGGCAGTCCAAGACCCCTACTGAGGATGAGTCTGTGCTCTTGAAGGCTTTTGGGTCTCAACCTTCCACTTCTTGGATGTCTCTGCCTTACGACGAGCTCATGGAACTGATTTCTCATAAGGCGTGGGAGTCACCAGAGGCCATGGAACCTGTTCCTCGTAAGCCCAATAAATCCATGTCTGCCCCAGTGGATAAGCCATTTTTGACAAAGGGAGTGCCTGTTGATGCCATGGTGGTAGCTGCAGCCACCAAAAAGGAAGTGTCTGAGACATCCACATCTATCCATCCTCCTAACAGAGATTCTAGGGTCATGGATAGATATGGGAACTGCATGTTTAGTTCAGCGACTTTTTCTCTGCGATCACTGAACTACTTAATCCACTTTACGGGACTACAAAGAGATCTCCTGAAAGAGCTAGGAGATACTCTCCAGGGTACGGTAGCTGCAGGGGTGGCTGACAAAGTCAGTGCCCAGCTCGCTAGCCTAAACTCAGTGGTAAACTCATCCATGCATCTCATATCCTATGCAGCTGATGGTTCGAGTAGAGCTGCTAGTTCTGGCATTGCTCTTCGAAGACAAGCCTGTATCCGTCTCTGTTCCTTTGCGGAACCCTTTAAGTCTTCCTTTATTAATACCCCATTCAATGGCTCATCACTGTTTGGGCCCAAAGTAAAGGAAACTTTAACCAGGTGTGAGCAGGAAGGCAAGACCTTATCTGCCGTTGGAGTCTGTTTTTCTACCCCGACTCGGCCCTACCCCAAGGGCCCTAGGGGAGAGAAAATGTGGTTCCGAAAAGCACAGGGAGCCTTTCAGGACACGTGGAGAAACCCCCTCTAGAGGCAGAGGAGGGGGTTATAACGAAAAACGCCGCCCCCGTGGCAGAGGGGGGTCTGCAGCAACAGGGTGACAGGGGTCAGTTCTCCGGTCAACCCTACCAGCGCCCCTGAAAGGGAGCCCAACTGTTCGGCTCTGGAGGCAGTCGGGGGTCACTTGTCTTTGTACCCAGAAGCCTGGCTAAACATAACATCAGATACATGGGTACAAAGCATCATTTCCAGAGGATATTTCATACCGTTCTCTTCCACTCCCATTCCTGTAAACAGGATCCCAGATGTTCCACCCAATCTCAGGAAACAAGCAATCATAGAGGTCCACAGATTGCTAGAAAAAAAAGAGTCATCCAACCAGTCCCAGCAGACCAAATTGGATTCGGAACTTACTCAAGATTCTTTTTGGTACCAAAGAAAACAGGGGACTGGAGACCTATCTTGGACCTCAGCAGACTCTACCAGTTTGTAAAGAAAGAGAAGTTCTGAATGGTCACACTTCAGTCCATTCTTCCCTTCCTAGGAAAAGGCGATTGGATGTGCTCCATAGATCTCAAGGACACGTTCTATCACATAAAAATGAACAGATGCTCCAGAGATCATCTGCGTTTCTGTCTGGGAGCCAATCATTACCAGTTTTGAGCCCTGCCTTTTGATCTCACTACAGCCCCCAGAGTGTTCACCAAATGCATGGCAGTGGTCACGGCTCACCTGAGACGTCTAGGATTCCAGGTGTTTCCATATCTAAACGATTGGTTCCTCACCGCTATCACCAGGCATCGATTGACTCAGGCAACACAATACACTCTGACACTCTGCCATCAATTAGGCATTACAATCAACTTCGAAAAGTCTGCCTTATCGCCATTGCAACATACCGTTTTTATAGGAGCAGAGTTAGATACCACAACTACCACTCTACGTCTTCCTGTCGAAAGAGTCTCACTTCTCCGCCAACATATCAGCTCACTGGTGTCAAAGAACAAAGCCACAGTAGCAGAGGTATTGAAGGTGCTATGTTTGATGGCAGCAGCAATCCTGGCTATACCACTCACAAAGATGCATATGCAAATTCTTCAGTGGCTCCTCTTTGCTCAGTGGTCATACCAGAAACTACCGATGCACCACATGATTCTCCTCACGGATTCTTGTAAGAGAGACCTTCGGTCATGGTTGACATCTCTTCATGTCACAATCGGAGGACCCTTTGCCCCCCCCAGTAGCCACTGTGACCACGGACGCTTCCCTGATAGGGTGGGGGGGGGGCATTTTCAGGGAAAGACTGCCCAAGGCACATGGACAGATCAAGAATCACATCTGCACATCAATGTTCTAGAGTTGAGAGCGGTACTTCTGGTGTTGCAGTACTTTCAGGACTGTCTCCCTCTAGGAACTATTACAATTCAGACGGACAACATGTCAGTAGTCTGGTACTTGAACAAGCAAGGTGGAACCAAGTCTTACCCCCTTTGTCCAGAAGCCCTCAGGGTCTGGCAATGGGCTGTGTTGTCATAACGTTTTCTGTTAGCAACGCACATCCTGGGGAAATCCAACATGATAGCGGACAAGCTAAGCAGGGCGATATTGCTCCCTCATGAGTGGTCTCTCAAACAACAGGTTGCTGAGTTGATTTTCCGCAAATGGGGCCAGCCTTGCTGCGACCTCTTTGCCAGCCACATCAATTCAAAATGCAGAAGCTACTTTGCCCTAATACCACCTCCCGGTCATCCCCCGAGAGATGCACTTTTACACGATTGGCCCCCGGGTCTCCTTTATGCATTTCCACCCTTCCCATTGATACCCAGATTTTTACAGAAAGCAAAATCGCTGGGAAGGACTGTTATTCTCATAGCCCCCTAATGGCCTTGACAGATTTGGTTCCCATTTCTCCACCATCATCTGTTGGAAGATCCATGGATTCTGGACCCAGTTCCGGACCTTCTGATGCACCTGTCAGGGGACCTCCATCCTTCACTGCAGTCCCTGAAACTGACTGCTTGGCTAATCCACTTCTCCTAATTGCCAGGCTTCATTCAATTTCAGAAGATACAAGACAAATTCTCTTTTCTTCTCACAAGCCATCTACTAGGAAATTATATGGCAGTAAATGGAAAAGGTTCTCAATTTGGGCCAACACGCAGAAAATTGACCCTTTCTGAGCTCCGCTATCATCTATTTTAGAATTCTTGACAAAGATTTTTAGGGAAGGAGCAGCAGCTGCTACAGTTCGAGTCCAGTTAGCTGCCATCTCAAATTTTCACCTTGGGTTTGGTGGCTCAAATGTTATGAGCCATAAATTATCTAAAACTTTTCTTAAAGGGGTTCTTTACATGAGACCTCCTATCAAAATTCCCTATTCTCCCTGGAATTTGAACTTTATGCTGTCTCAAATTATTCTTCCCCCTTTTGAACCAGCATCTTCTTGTGATCTCAAATATTTATCCTGGAAAACTATTTTTCTTGTGGCCATTACTTTTGCCTGCAGAGTGTCAGAACTTCAAGCATTATCTATCAGACCACCTTACATGATTTTCCATGCTGATAGAGTATCTCTCAGAACAAACCCCTCATTTTTACCTAAAGTCTGTTCTGAATCAAATATCAATCAGGTCATTGAACTGCCAGTCTTTTTTCCCAACCACTCTAGCAAATTGGAATACATGCTGCACAAACTTGATGTACACAGACAACTCAGATTTTATCTTGACAGAACTAAGAATATTAGAAAATCAGATCAACTTTTTGTATCCTTCTCAGAAGCCATAAAAGGCAACCCAGTGGCTAAAACAACCTTATCTAAATGGTTATCTGATTGTATATCCTTTGTTTATGAGAATGCGAGAATGCCATTAACACACAAACCTAAGGCTCATTCTACCAGAGCCGTCTCTACGTCTTCTGCTTTTCAAGCTAAATTGCCCCTGGACAATATTTGCGCTGCAGCCACTTGGTCTAAGCCTCATACCTTTATCACGCATTATAAAGTAGATAAGGCTTCAAGGGACAGGTCTTCCTTTGGTTCCACAGTACTGAAGAACATACTTCCATAAGCCACCCAAGATTGAGGGTGCTAGGGACGCTACCCATCAGTGAGAATAAGTGGTGAGATTTAACAACTTCACATAAAGAAGTTATGTACTTACCATAACGTTCCACGTGAGTTGTTTATCTCGCCTTTATTCTCACGTCCCTCCCTACTTCCCCCTCCTGGCTGACTGTTGACTTAGAGGTTAGTACCATCTTGGTTATTCAATATTTCTTCTTCCCCTTTGGGAAGAGTTCTTGGTAGAAATAAATAAAAGGGTATATATATATATATATATATATATATATATATATATATATGTGTATATATATATATATATATATATATATATATATATATATATATATATATATATATATATATATATATATATATATACTGTTACTCGCAGCAAACAAGATCTGAGGTAATTCCAGCAGTGCATTGTGGGATAAGGGGCTTGGTCTTGAGCTACTGGCAAACCTTGAGCTTTGCTATCGGCCGTGTCGGAGCCGAGGATCGGCTCCAAACCCATCAGTGAGAATAAAGGTGAGATAAACAACTCGCATGGAACATTATGGTAAGTACATAACTTCTTTTTTGCCAACTTCGTTGGCAAAACCTGGAATTTGTTGCCAAACTATATAACCCTACAATCCTCCAAAAGTCTCTTCAAAAAAAAACCTCAAACAGTATCTCAAAGTGAATTGGCTATGCTCATGTACCAACTGTGATTAAGTTATAAACTAAAAGTATATTCTGTAATTATCATAACTTGTAACTACGTCACCAAGCTCTGCTTCCAATCTGATGTCTGTTCTTTTAATTGCGTCTGTCCATGAGAATTGTGAATCTCTACTAGGGAACAGTACTATGCCATTGTATATAATCACTTTGTTTTTATAATTGTTTGCTAACTTCTGTGTAATCTATGTAAGTTTGTCTATATGGAGCTTTTCTCCCCGGTCCTCCGCTGAAAATGGACATGTATCCAGTCGGACTATCCCGGTAAACAAATGTAAAATAAAAATAAAATAAATAAATAAATACTAGCAGAAAAATTGATCCCGACAAAACTGTGGATGAAGGGAAAAGTATTAACAATTAGAGACAGTAGAGTGTTTGTGAAAAAATTATTATTCACTGTACATCAGGCAGAAGAGAAGTAAATTTATCCAGCAATCAGGGAATGTCAAGAGGCAGATGTGAGATTCAAGTTACTGTATCCAGCTGACTTCAAAATATTTTTCCTAAACGGTCAAAGACATTTTTGATGCACAACAAGCTGAGGAAATCCAAAAGCTTGTCCAACAAAAAGTGAGCCATCAAAAACTGAGGGACTGTGGTTCTCATTATTCTGATGATAAAGCTCAGAGTGAAACTTGGCCAGTGAAACCTTTTCCAATGTTCAAAAGGAAAATGATTGAGAGACAGAAAAAAGCACAGGTATTGACTAGAAGAATCAGGAGCAATTCAGACTTGAACCAGTTCGGTGATGGAGATTAACAGGAAAAAGATCAGCATCACTGAAATTAATGAATAAATGTGAGATTATAAAGCATTAATCACATTTGTGGAATTTTGCAAGAAAAAGTGGCTGAGAAAGATTGTACTTCTGTTAACTTTGTTAAACTTGTGGGTAGACTGTAAAGCATATAGTCCACTTTGTCACTGATGTTTAGAAGGACACTAACAGAAAACATAACTGTAAGTCAAACAATTAGTGCTCTTAATAGTATTTTTATAAAATATTGCAGGATATAAATGACATTTTACATAGTAAAGCAATTTTGTGCAATATGTAGAAAGGGGTATTTTAAATGTGGGAGTGGGGGAGTCTTTTCGGTGATTATTGTATGTGATAAAGATATTAAAGTAAACAACTACTTAGTTTTAAGAAATCTATGCTTAAAAGTGTAATAAGGGAAGAAAGCTGGGCAAAAGCAAGTTTGAGTTAATATGCTGTGGGGTAAGATGTAAAAGTGCAGTGATTATGTTATAGGTTCATAGTTAAATACTAGTCTAGCTGCTCTTGCAGGCCATTTTAAGCCTAGCCAATTTCCCGTTTTGTGCTCAAGATAACCTATCACATTTGGTTATAGATTGGCCGATAATGAATTACCTCTAATTAGAATAACTAGGATCATACCATAGATAATTGGAGAGGACCCATACACTGGATAAAGCATTTAAGTGCTACCTCTGTCCATTAGTAGCATGGGGGCAGTCCTGGAGTACATTTTCTGTTTCCCATCCATAAATCTAAGTTGTGGAGAGGGAAGAACTTTGTTTTATGTGCATGGGGAGTCTGCTCCAGTACAGTAATATCCTTTGTGAGATATACCTGTCCAGCCAAACCATTCTGTTTATGATGCAGAAGAGGCTTAGATGATTTCTGATGCCATTTGACTTGCTGATGTGCAGTAAGTCCATCAGTAATGGGTCAGAAGATGCCTTGTATGCTGGACACAGGTCACCTTTTAGCAGTCTCTAGGATACTGATTACAGTAACAGGGCTTTGGGTCAGTCTATGTTGGACATTTCATTTAGGCCTTGTATCCTTTTAGTAAGGTATCTGTGAGTGTACCAATTGTTGAACTTGTCTGGACAGATGCCAAAGGGGCATTATATTCAATGATTGATCTAATGAGACCTGAGTAAAGGGGGGGGGGCAATGACATCCCTAGATCTAGACACAATCCTTTTGTTTATAGGCTGTGCATTATAGAAGGGCTTTACTACAACAATAGATACATGTTGGTCAAACGTTAGGTCACTGTCCACATATGTTCCCAAATTCTGAACAACTGAGTCATCTCTTAGGGGTGTATTGTCAATGTGGTAGTTCCCTGGGGTAGATGACTTCTCATAGGTTCATAGGAGAGTACTAGAGTAATGTCTGAAGAGCCCTTACAAGCCTCTCCAGTTTTACCTAGATTTTACCCAGTTTTTCTGTCTCTAGAGGAGAGATAACAAGGGTCAGCAGGTGGGGGGTTGACAATTTTTACAGATTGCTTCTGTCCACAAGGGACATGGGTGCCACCCCAGGAATGAATTCCCAATTTATAGGATCATAGGATCATAGAAAGTTACCAGGCTAATGTCCCTAGGCCCTTAGAAACCTAGCCAAGTTCTTACCTTTTATTTCTGAGATCAGCACCTATTGCCCCTGTCCAAGAGGGACACAGGTGGAACCCCTGGGGTGAATTTACCACCACCCATCCAATTGTCGAGACTGCATTTGAAGAGGGCCATAGAGGTGCTCTGTTTGACATGAAGTGGGAGTCTGTTCCAAAGCTGTGGCAATCTCTAGGAGACAAATCTGTCTTCTGGCAGGTTTTATTAATGTCACATAACAGCTTAAGGTCTTTAGAGTGAGTAACCCATGTACCATTTGACTTACAGATATGCCACATTTCCAATAAAGCAGGGTCAGAGATTGCCTTGTATGCAAGGCAGAGATCACGTCTGAGTAGTCTGTATGAAACAGAAAAAAGACAGTGATTACTGATGATCCCCATAGGACAGATGCCGAAGACCTTGAATTTTCCTTGTGGGGAACCTTTGTGGTTTCTCCAGTTGCTGCAGGTGCTTGGAAAGGTACATAACAAAAGGGAAGTTTTACTCAGTTATTGGCCTGATGAGCGAAGAGTACAGGAAGGTTATAACTTCTTTTTTTCTGGAGGCAATGTCCTTACTTATGAGATGAGCAATATAGAATGCCCCTCTTACCACTGTGGAGACATGGTAGTTAGCAGGAACATCCTATTTACAGAAAAGAATGATAATACGTTTTTTTACATTGAGTTTAAGGCCATGACTTTGGCACCAATCATTTCTTTGTGTAAGACCCTCTTGTAGGATGCTGATATCATTTGGATGTTCTATGACTGCTCCCAGCTTGCAGTCATCAGCAAACTTTGTCAGCCACAGACCTTTAGTTTTTGCTTGTACTTCAGAGAAATAGATTCCAAACAATAGAGGTCCCAGGACTGATCCCTATGGAATACCACTGATTACAGGTCTGCTGTTGGAGGGGTATTCCCCTCTTTTAACTATATGAGTTCTATCAGTGAGCCAGTTAGCTGCCCATCTAATGATATAAGGGTTGATGCCTAGTTGGGTGAGTTTGTCAATGATGCCTGAATGGAGGATAGTATCAAATGCCTTGGCTAAGTCCAGGTAAGCTGTATGCACAGATTTCCCTTCATCCAGGGCCTTGGTGACTGTCTTGAAGAAGCCCATCAGGTTTAACAGGCATGCTATCCCTTTGACAAATCCAAACTGAGTAGGATTAAGTGTTTGGAAATTACCTATAACTTTGTTGATTTATTCCATGGCCTTGCAGATAAGTCTAGTCAGGGTAATAGGTCTGATAAATTAAAAAAATACACTCTTCAGTACTGTACTTTACTGAAGTTAACTTAAGCACAGTTACTAATAAAACAACTTATATATGTAACAGATGACATGTACTACACATTACAGCTTATAGCTTTTACTGTACAATGTTTGCTTTTCGATACAGATAGAGATCATATTTCTCCATTTACCTCGGAACTGGTGTTCCTACAAACTACCCAGCTACCGATGTTTAGTTTTACAATCTTTTTATGCACTTTCTGGTACCATTTGGATTCTGTTTATGAAAGCACTTTGGTATTTGCCTGATGTCATGCAGTCTGCTGATAAGCTGATTTTTGTTCTGTTTCAAGGTGAATTATGTAACAACCTTCAAGACTTAGGGTGTCATTTCTGACTCCATCCCTCCTTGCACCTGTGCTAGTAATTACTTCAGAAATTATGGAGTCATTCTTATCTGCAGTTCTCCTTGCAGCTGTGCTAGTCCCAGAACAGTTATGTCACACAGTATGAATGCCAAACATGCATAACTACTATCCTATTTTTCTTATTTTCAGCTAAGAAAGTTTTTAACCCTTTAACATACTCTAACAAGGTCTATAGTTCTCGGGGTCAGTGGAAGCACCAACTGTGTGCAAGGGAATAACGGTGGCTTTTTTCCATTCCGCTGGTATGAAGCCAGTGCTTAGACTATGATTGAAAAGAGTACCCAATGGTGTTGCTAATTCATGTTGGAGGCCATGTAGGAGGCAGACTGGAATGTTATCAGATCCCATAGATGTTGTGTTTTTGGCCTTAGAGAGGCATTTACGACTGGCTCTTTAGAGATACAACATAGGGGACAGATGATGTCATGGGGTATATATGGTGGGAACAGAGGAATGAAGTTTTCACAGAACCGGTCAGCCAACAGGTTAGCTATATCCACAGGCTCAGTATATTTGGTATCATTAACTACCAGTTTGACACAAATCTGGGCCTTTTCTTTTAGGCTATGGATGTAACTATAGGATGCCTTGTGGTTGTCCTTTGTTGAGGAACCTAATTTGGACTTGTAGTTTGCTTTGGAGGACTTCACAGGAAGTCTTATTTGCTTGTTTAAGCTGAGGAGGGAGTGTTTCCAGTTTAGGAGGGCTCGCTTCCTCTTACTCTTACTCAGCAATTTCTTCCTCTTATTGAAAAGCATGTTAATTGCAGTTGTCCACCAAGCAAGTTTGCTCTTTCTTGAGGAGCTAGTTTCGGTCCTATCAGGTATAGCCAAGTCAGTGCAGTTTTTCAGGTGTTTGTAAAAAGCATTTTTGCAGAACTCAGCATAGTTGCCAGTTCCATCTGAGGGCGGAAGTGCAGTGAAGCTATTTATACCATCCCATAAGAGGTTATAATCTGCTTTGGAGACGTTTTTAGTTTAGTTGCTGCGAGGGGGGGGGGTCAGTCATTGTGATAGTTATTTTAAATGAGACTGATTTGTAGTCAGATCTCACCAGGGAGGACCTCACAGTGAGAGTGCTACAGTGGTTCGACATATTGGTAAGCACCAGATCCAGGATGTTGGCACCCCTTGTGCCGCAGCGACTTAGGCAACATAAAATAGAAAGGTTTGTTGCAAACTTGGAGAGCCTATAACAAAAAAAAAAAAAGAACAGAGATCTTATAGAGGTATTAGAGATTTTTGGAAATGTTATGAAAATTTGTATAAGGCAGAGGAATTTGGAAACCTTACTTATAAGCTGAGGCAAATAGAATGATTTCCTCACCACCATGGACACCTGATGGTCAAAGTTCGGATTACTATCGGAGTACCCATCTCTCTTGGCTGTGTCCTCTCTTAGGGGGGTGCTCTCGATCTCATCCATTGTTCCAGATTGCACTTGAAAATGGTCAAAGAAGGGCTCTGCTTCATGTGAATAGGAAGCCTATTCCAGAGGAGAGGCAATCTCCGGGACATCTATCTGTCCCTCCAGCATGATTTGTTCATATCAGAGATCAGGTTTAGATCATTGGAGTGGGTAGCACTCATGCTGTTAGTTTTGCAAATATGGAGCATTTTTCATCAGGGATGGGTTAGAGACTGCCTTGTAGGTCAGGCATAGATCATTCCTCAGTAATCAGCAGGAAACTGAATACAGTGACAGGGCTTTTAATCAGTCCGCATATGAAATATTGGTTATAACTTGTATTGTTTTGGTGAGACACCCATGCCTGGCAAGGTACATGGCAAAGGGTGCATTGTACTCAACTATTGGTGTGATGGTGACCAAGTACAGTGGTACTCTGACATCCTTAGATCTGGATGCCATCCCCTTACTTATAATGCGAGCCACATAGAAGGATTTCCTCACCACCGTGGGCACATGATGGTCAAAGTTCAGATTACTACTGGAGTACCCAGATCTCTCACCACTGTGTCCTCTCTTAGGGAGTGCTATCAATATTATAATTTGGATGGGTATTTGATTTCCCAAAAGGTATTATTATGCACTTCACATTTAGTTTGAGACCATGGTTCTGACACCAGTCATTAGTCTGCATCAGTCCTTTCTGTAGGATTTCAACATCATTTGAGGTGTCAACTTGCAGTCATCAGCAAACCTGATCAGCCAAATGCCATCTACATTTGCCTTGACATCTGAGAAGTATATCCCAAACAGGAGGGGGCCCAGTACTGAGTTCTGTGGTACTCCACTCATAACTGGCCTCTTGCTGGTTGTGGTTTCCCTCACTCTAACAACATGTATTATCTGTGAGCCATTTAGCTATCCATCTGGTGAAGTAGTGGTTTATGCCCAATTTTTTGAGTTTATCTATAATACCTGAGTGGGGTATTGTATCAAATACCTTTGTCAGGTCAAGGTAGGCAGTATATACTGGCTTACCTACATCCATGGCGTTGGTGACTTTCTTAAAGACGTCCACCAGATTGAGCAGGCAGTACCTGTCTGATGAAGCCAAACTGGGTCAGGTCTAGAGCCTGGAGGTTTAATATGTCATTAGTCAGGTCCATCATCATCCTTTTCATAGCCCTGCATGTGATGCTAGTCAGACTTATGGGTCAGTACTTTTCTGGGTCTATTGATTGTATCCCCCTTGTGCAGAGGAATGACTGTTGCTGTCCTGCTTTCTACTGGGACAAAGCCTGTCTGGAGACTGTGATTAAATATAGAGCCAAGTGGGCCTGTTAGGTCATGTTTTAAGTTGTTTAGTAGGCAGCCTGGGATTCCATCAGGGCCCATTGTTGCTGTGTTTCTATTTATTTATTTTACATTTGTTAACCGGGGGTGTCTGACTGAGCCGAAAAGGCCCTTTTTCAGCAGAGGCCCAGGGAGAAAAGCTCCACAAAGAAAAATTACAGACGCATTTAGTTATTTAGACATGATCAGTATACACACAAATTACAAGAGACATGTTTTTACAGTGGTATGCGGCACAAACAGTTACAGTGGAGAGAACAAACAAAAAAATATTAATTTTAAAAATAAAGGTAATTAATAGATTTGTGGTGTAGAGGTGAAATTTGGAACATAGGTAGAATGCATACATAGTACGCAGGTACCGTACATACATTGTAGATTAGCCAGTGTTTGTGAGTAAGATTGAAAACTATTATCAAGATTTAGTATGTATATGTTATCCGCTTTCACTAGCCTGGAGAGCAATCATGGCACTGCCAACTTTGCTTGAGGTGTTGGCTGATGAGGTCTTGAAAGGTGGCTTTGGATGATGTGTTTTTAATTATAGTAGGGACAGAGTTCCATTTTTTAGCCACTGAACTACTATATAGTGCATCTCCAAAGCTATTGTAGCTGTTGGTGACTTCTAGTAGTAGTTTGCTTGATGATCTAAGAGGCCTTTTGTTTGAGTGATGTTGTACTAGGTTTTTGAGGGCAGGACACTTATTGGGGAGGTAATAGAATGACAGAGGCAGAGCTGATTGTAGGTTAGGAGGTTGGGCAGTTCAAGCCAGTGGAGCGGTCTCAAAGCAGTACAGTGATGAGTTTTATATGAGCAATTTGCAGTAAAGCGGGCAATTCTGTTATAGCAGGCTTCCATTTTGCTTAGTTCAGTTTTGTTGAGATTAGTCAGAATGGGAGATGCATAGAGTAGGGTGGATAGAAGTTGGGAGCGAGCAATGGCTGATCTTGTGTTGCTGGTAAGAAATGGTTTGATACGGTAGAGTGACCCCAGTTTGGCATGTATTTTTTTAATAGTTAAGTTGAGATGACTATCAAATTTTAGGTGGGAGTGTATGGTTATTCCCAATAGCTTAGCCTGTGCCACTGGAGCAATTGGAGTAGCATTTGTGGAGTAGATAGTGAATTGACTGTTAGTGTTTTTGTTAGAACTGGTTATAATCATAAGCTGAGTTTTCTTTGGATTGAGGATAAGTTGGGCTTTGGTAAGGTAGTTTTCAACGTCAGAGAATGCTAGTTGAGTTGTTTGCAGGAGGGTGGAAAAGTTTTGTGCAGCACAGATTAAGGTAGTGTCATCTACATACTGAATTATAGATGCATGCTGTGTGAAGGTTTATGGAGGTCATTTGTGAAGACTGTGAATAGTAGTGGTCCTAAGATAGAACCTTGTGGGACTCCTATAGTTATGGGCAGCTGAGGAGAGAGAGAATTTTCCCATTTTACAGCTTGGTACCTGTCAGTTAAGTAGCTTTGGAACCAGGTAAGTGTGGAATTTGATAGATGATATTGGTTTAGTTTGTTTAGTAGGATTTGGTGTGAGACTGTGTCAAATGCTTTGGACATATCCAAAAAAAGAGTTGACACTTGTAGGCCTTCATTTTTGAAACAGTTTACTATGTCTGTGAAGCAGAGGAGGGCTGTAGTGGTACTATGGGCAGGTCTGAAACCATGCTGAGTAGTTGACAGGATGTTTCTGTCTATGAGATAGCTTAGCATCTGGGTATGGATGCATTTTTCTAGGATTTTGGCCGGGGGGAGAGTAAAGCAATGGGTCTGTAGTTATTAAGTTCAGTGGAGGTCCCGCCTTTACGTATGGGTGTAACACAGGATATTTTCCAGAGTTTGGGCACATAGTTTTCAACAATTGATCTGTTTATGAGAGTGGAGACTGGGATAGCAATAACATCTGCTGTGAGTTTCAAGAAATATCTGGGGAGTAGGTCAGCTGCTGTTGATGAGGTTTTTAGTTTGGAGAGCATGCTTTTGATTGAAGTGGTGGAAACTGTTTTGAGGGTAAAGCTTGTATTAGTGTTATTTGTGTTGGGGGGATAGTGAGGAAGTAACTGTCTGTGATACTAAGGATAAAATTGAGTTCAGAAAGTGGGAGATGAATTGTGTTTCGATGGGAACTTTAGTGTCAGGGGTGGTTAGTTTGGGGGTAGCCTTTTGGGTGGATTTTAGTAGCTGGTTTACATTTTTCCAAACTTTTTGCGGGTTGTGTTGGTATTTAGTTTGTAATGTTGTGTAGTAGGATTTTTTTGTCCAGCCTAATGCATTTTTATGCATGGTTGCACAGTTCTTGGTACTTAGTTAGTCTTTGTGTTTCTTTGTTTTTTGATAGTAAAGCCAGGCAGTGTCTCTGGACTTGAGGATTTGTTTGGTTTCTTTATTGAGCCAGGAGTTTGTAGAGGTTTTAACCTTGATTTTGCACAATGGAGCGACAGTGTCTAGGTGTTGCAGAAATGTTTTGTTGAAATATGCTACAGCCTGGTCAAGTGGGAGGGTTTTTAGGGGGGTCCAGTCACAGTTACAGAGTAAAGTGTTGAGGTCCTCAGGAGAGATTTTTTGTGTGTTTCTAGTGGATATATAGTTAGTGGATTTGCATATGCTTGTTTTACTATGTATAAAGTATATTATGTTGTGGTCACTTAAGGTGTCTGGGAGACTGCCTGTGTGAGGGTACAATGTGGGGTTGTTAGTTAGGACCCAGTCAAGGATAGATTCCCTTTTAGATTTTTTATCACATCTAGTTGGAATTTGGACTAGCTGCTGGTAGGCATGGAGATTTATTAGATTATTTGGTGGTTCTGATATACAGGTGAACCAATCTAGGTTGAAGTCCCCCAGAATAAGGGTTTCTTGTGAGTATGTGGAAGAACACCAGGATAAGAAGTCTTCAAGCCTAGCAGGTGTATTACCAGGTGGAATATAGATCACAATTGTGGTGATGACCTTTTTAGTGTGAAGTTGAAGTTGTGAAATAAGTATGTCCCAATTATTGGGGGAGGGGTAGGAGTTTGGTAATTGATGGACAGTTAAGTTGGACTTGTACAGTAAGGCAGTTCCAACCCCTTTACGAAGTGGTCTGTCTTCTCTAATGATATTGTAGCCGGTAGGGAGAACTTCTGAGTTAGCTATGTTTTCATTTAGCCAGGTTTCTGTTAAAGCAACTATGTCTGGGGAATAATGTGCTATTGTGGCCTGGAGTTCAGGTATTTTATTTTTGATACTTCTAATATTAATATTTAGCATTAAAAATGGTTGGTTTTGCTGCTGTTGTTGATTTTCCCAGGGATGAAGAAAGTGGGGGTGTTATGTTCTGACATTTGTGTTGGAGCAGTTTGTGTTGGACAGGATGGATTTGGGCCTGGGTTGGGTGGATATCCCCACTTATGGTGAGCCTGGAGTTAAAATGGTTATACAGATGTTGGAGTTTGGTGAGGAGTGTGAGAAAGTATTGTGTTTTTTTGGAGTAGGAATGAGAGCATATGTGTTTAGTTCTGAATTGGTCCGTTATGTAGTTCTTGAATAAGTGTGGGCAGATATTATTATAATGTGTGGTGTCTGTGTACGAGAGTGCATAATGTAGTGTTGTGTTACTAAGTTTAGGGATATTGCTAGAGTGATAACTTGTGGTGTTGTAAAGAATTATGAGAAGACAGACTAGACTTAGTTGTATGATAGCCATGGTTATAAAGTTTAAGTTGTTTCTAGGTGGGGGGGTCTGAATAGGAATTATAGAGTTGCACTATATGTGGATGGGGAAGTAGTGTGGGTAATGTAAAAAATGCCTAGTGGGAATGAAAGTGATTGGGAGTATTTTGTGTGGAGCAAGTCGGTGTGGTATAATGTGATATGACTTGAGGAGCTGTGATTGGTGGAGGTGATGTGAGGGTGAGTTGTGGGTGTGGCTGTGATTACTATAAATGTAGAGGTAGTGGGGGTGGGAGGGAATAGGGGGCAGGGCAGGGGGAGTGGAGAGAGCCCGAGCATTAGCGAGGCGAACAGAGCGGGACAAAGCCAACCAAGACAAGAGAAAAAAGTAAGTATTACTTTAAAAATCTGAACACTTTAAACAAATTCAAGAGGTCTAATGGCTTACCAGCAAGCAAAATGTAATTGCTGAAGAGCACTTGTGTCCTGGTGGGAGACTAGAAATTTAAAGATGGCTCCATGCTCAGCAGTATTCTAATATAGACTTTGTATTGGGGGATGGAGATAGCACAAGGGGTGTAAACCAGGTGGAATGCAAAGAAACCATAGAGGCAATCAGTGGAAATTAGTGAAGGCCTCAGGGGGGGGTAAGTAATAATTCAAACTACCTGTAAAGTGAAGGAGAGAAGAGACAGCAAAGTTTATTAAGGTTGGGAGTGTGTCTTCACATTGACTTGCTGATTAGTAACCAGTTTGTGCACAGATTAGAGTAGGGAGAAACATTAGCAATGAAGGGGAATGTATAGAGATTGAAATAAACAGGTGGGCCTCCAATTGATACAAACTAAGGCAGAAAGCACTGAGAGGGCTGCTTGATGGTTAATTTAGTCACAGGGATGTGAATTAAATGTATACTGTCTAGCTTTGGAGAATGCAGTGATGACCTGTTATTTTATGATAACAGGCAAAGGAATGGTGGATGATATTTTCTGGGGAGTGACTGGAGGTGATGAGGGGGTGAAATTTGAGATGAATTTATCAGTCAGCAGATTTGCTATTCCTTCTGTTTGAGTATAGGTAGTACCATCTACAGCCAACTAAGCACATTGCAGAGAGTTTCACTTAGGATTTCGGACATAACAAAAAAAAATGCTTTGTGGTCATCATTTGCTTGGGAGGCTACTTTAGTCTAGTATTTAGCTTCTGAAGACTTAACTCCTTCCCTGATTTGCCTGTTGATACTAATGGATTTTTTCTCTGTTGTTCACCACCCCTTTTACTTTTAGATAAGAATTTCTTCCTTCTGTTATATCGTCTATTTATGCCAAGGGTCACCCTGGGTGATGTGTTCTTCTGGCTTGACCTGGGTTTAGTTCAGTCAGGTACTGCTGTTTCTTTGCAGTTGTATAGGTGGTTGTAGTGTATACTTCCGTATAGGCCTCCATGTTTTCGGGGTTAGGGGGAGCTTTAAAATAACTTATGCTGTCACTTAATGGAAAGTAATTTGCCTTGGAAAAATTCTTTAGGGTTTAAGGTTTGATGGGGGTTCTACTGTTACATCTATTTCAAATGAGACTGATTTATGATCTGATCTTACCAATGAAGACACTGTGCTGTGGGGGTTGCAATGTTCCTCCATGTTTGTGAGTACTATAGCAAGGATATTGAGTCCCTACTGGGAGTGCAGACCAGCTTTTTCAGAGCATTTGCATTGATTAACTCCAGGAATCTCTTAGTCTGCATTTTAGTGGTCATGTATATTTCCCAGTTTATGGAGAGGTAGTTAAAATTGCCCATGAGTAGTCTGTTGGGCTGAATGGTAAGTGATTCTAGTAACTTCAGATATGCAGAGTGGCTTTCATGTTTTATGGTTAGGGACCTGTAGCTAGTGATGATATTGTGGAGGATTGTGCCTATGGTCAGCTGTACATGGAGTAGCTCAAATGAGTCCTCCTGCTTGATCAATCTTGAGGTGCGATTGTTTTTTATGTAAATAGAAACACTTCTTCCTTTCATTTTTTTCTTTTCAGACAGTGGTCTGAATGGGTGATAGCCATTGTAGCCTTGCACTGTCAGGGTGCTTTCCACAACCTTGACCCACGCCTCGGTAACTACACAGATGTCAGCATTCTCCAGGGTGAGGATAGCTTCCAAAAAGTGCAGTTTCTTGTTAAGACTTCTAACATTGAGAAGTAGCACCTTCAGCTTAGCATTATAAGAATTTGTCATGTTGGTAGGTACGCTTGTTTGACACTGCCTAAAAAAGGCACTATGGGGGTGGCTAATACCTTGGCCAATATTCAAAAGCCTAGCAAGACAGGTACAGAACACCTCTGGCAAAGCAGTGTGATCTGTTGATCATGTCGTCCCAAGCAGACAAATAGTGAATCCCCTTGGAATGACATCAGTAGCTAACCCAATTATCAAATTCAATCATTTTCTGTCTGTATTGTGGTATCATTCATGGTGTGGGTAGTATGCTGCTCAGTGCGAGGCTTATGTCAGCCTGTGAGAATTGTTCAGAGGGATCCATCATGTCTCTATTCATAAAGTCCAGGGAGGTACATCTCAGGTCATTCCCACCCATATGTACTATGACTGAGTCATACTAGTGCTTGTGAGTGAGTGACCCGATTGTCTCTCTTCATATAGTCTAGGGAGGTACATCTCAGGTCATTCACACCCAAATGTACTATGACATGAGTCATACTAGTACTCATGGGTGAATGAGCTGATTGCCTGCATAATCTGGCAAATCCTGTTCCCGGACAGGCAACTGACTGTAACCCTCTCTTTATCCAACCTGGTTAGGGGGGGCATCCATGTGCCTTATGATGGTGTCTTCTATGGCCAAGATGTTTGAATGTGTGGTGTTTCCTCTTAGTGACTTACTTATGGAGACACTGATGTGTATTTTTATGTGCAGAGGTTGATGTTGACTTGGTTTTGTTTGCATATGTTTTCTGATGGCTGCATATGGGAGGCTTTTGAGGTTTTGGTAAGTTAATTGTAAGTACCTCCGCATATGTGGGTTTATGTGTCGAGACCTTATTTAGGGAGGGAAATGATGTGTATTTGCTGACAACCTGTTTTCCATTTGATTTGTTAGTATGTGAGAGTGTATAGTGTAGCTGCATCTCTGACATGCTGGTTATCAGTGTACATGAGACAATTGCTACATTGCTTTGGAATGCCTATGTCCACCAGACTGACCCCTAGAGATGGAAGGAAAGTGCCTATCCATGGTTTCAGTTTTTTTTATTATGGGTTTAACCAGAGAGAAGAGTAGTTAGATTTGACTGGACAAAGAATGGGTGTTATGGTCATTGGGAACTGCAGTTGTCTAACAAGGCAATGCTGCTCTGCATGCAACTCAGATGCTCCTAGAGCAGCAGGGGGACTGGGGAAGGTTGCAGCGATAGTTATTCTAAGGTAAATTTTAACTTGAAAACATTTGTATTTATACAGGGCACTGCTAATCTCTGCTGTGTGGAGAGCAGCCTAGTGCAAACACTGGGCTTATATAGAATCAGAAAAACAAGTTTTACAACAGAAAGGCCTACAGACCAGTCAGGAAAACACACTAAGCTTTCAGCCCACAGCCCCTAACTGAGATAGGTTTGCTACAGCATACTTCTGCCACATAATTGCAGTTAGAAAACCTTCTTAATATAAAAAATGCTTGTTTTAGAGCTGAAGTGCAGGGAAACCATGCAATTTATATAATACAGTCCTGTAAAACAAGCAGACACAATGTAATAAAGTACTATGGCAGTAGTGGAAAAAGTTCAGTTTTGAAACTCTACTAAAGTGTGAGAAATTTCAATTTTTTTTCTCTTGAGCACTGGGCACCCACAGACACTTGTCCGGCAACTAAAGAGACTAAATACTAATGTAGGTGCTTAACTTCCAAGTGTCTAGGCAGTAAAATACCTTACCTGCATTAACTTAAACAAATGTTAGTGAGTGTATTAGTACATTTATGCTTTATAGTTCCTTAGTCAAACCTCTGTACTAATGAGTACAGCACCAGGCTGTATATTGCTCTCCAGTTAGAGCCCCCCCAACTAAAGCCTAAAGAAACACTTAGAGTCAGTGTTAGCCCGCTTCGCTCGCCCTCACTGCGCTTGGGCTTGCTCCGCTCCCCTCCCTGCCCCCTATTCCCACCCGCCCCCACTACATTTATTCTAACCTCTAATCACCTGACCAGTAGCCCAACCCCTAATTCCCTAACAACTAGCCCAACCCACTCATCCTACCCTCCCACCCTCCACTCCAATTACATCCCACACTGATCCCACTCCCAACACACATTCCCAGACAATACAACTCTGCCCTCACACACACACAACCAACCAGGAATCATAGTTGTACTTCTCACTCAAAGTAGTATCATGTTACCCACACTCACATCCTATCTCTAGCTCTACTTTCGCTAACCTTCCTAACTTCCTTACAAACAGACCTGCCGCTGCACAACTACTATCACACTACCCACACTAGCCCACCCTCTCAAATCCACTCAGACTTCTACATCTGCCCTACAATCTTAAATCTCACAACTATATATTACTCACTAACAAAAATTACACCATCTCACCACACTAAGAAAAACTCTCATAGACCAAGCTCACAAACAATTAATATTAAAAAACACATACTGACACTCCTACAAACTCTGCTAACCTCTGGTGACATTCACCCAAATCCAGGTCCCCTCTCAGCAAGACAAACATCTGACCTGCTAATCCTAAATCTCAACATAAGAAGTATTACCAACAAGCTAACAGACCTACATGCATTCATAGCCCACTACAACCCTGATATACTTGCCATTACAGAAACCTGGTTTAAACCCAGTATCCAAGATGAAGACTTTCTTCCCCCAGGGTATAATACACTTAGATCTGATAGAACAATCATGAAAGGAGGAGGAGTAGCCATTCTCTTTAAAAACACCCTTAACCTCCAGCTACTGCACACCACACCACCCACTTTTCAAAATGCTGAAGTCCTATTTTCTGTCCTGTCCATAAGAAACACCAAGAAGATCAATATAATATGCTGCTACATACCTCCAGGCAACAGCTCACTCATAATAGAAGACATCCTACACTGGACAAAGGACAATCTACCTCAGGAAACAATCCTACTAGGAGACCTCAACACTGACTGGGCAGCCTGTAACTCCAGAAGCCCCTCTAGTCATAGCAATCTATATGGGTTCTCTCAACTAATTAAAGAACCAACTAGAATAGATGAGAATACAAAGAGAGAATCCATACTGGACTGGACACTAATCAACTATACCAAATAAAACTATACAGTAGGCTGTCTCTCAGATGACTTAAGTGATCATCTCCCCACCTTCCTACTCCAGAAACACTCCAATCTCCCCAAACCAGTAGTTTACAAATTTGTACGAGATGACCGTAACCTTACCCCACGATACCTAAATACTGTCCTAAGCCACTGCAACTGGGAACCACTACAGACACTCGCTAATCCAAGCGTTATGAGTACACCATAAAACAAGCAAAAAGGCAAACGCTGACACCACACTATGTAGCTTGAGAAACTGAAAACAATGAAGCAAACTCGTGCAAACCAGCAGGACTATATAAAAACACTTTTAATAACAGTTGAGCGCTTTCACCTGTTACAATACAGGCTTCCTCAGAACAAAAAAACATTCTGAATTACAGCCCTTTAATAGATGTTTTGGCTCCAAAAAATTTAAAGCAACATACTCCACTAAAACTTTCTGCATAAACAATAAACAAAAACATTCCAAAATGAATAGGTAACAGAAATAAACAATTATATTATAAATACATATGTGTCCTATAAAATGTAATACACAAATTCCTCTGAAATTCATATTTGTTAAAAACATATGTTTCTATAAAAACACTGACAACTTATTTATAAACAATTTGACACTAACGTATTTTGTATAGCAGAGGTTTAATAGACAGTGATTCATTCAAACCTGGGGGTGAGGCAGCATCAGTAAAAATTTGCCACCACATTTCTCTATAAGACAACCAACTCTTATAGTCTCCCCCCTAGGGTCTATTTGAATAAGATCAATAATACTAAAAGTGAATTTGTGTTCAGAACCCTCTTGTTTTATGTGCTTATATAGGGCATTCTTCTCATCTCTCTTTCTAATAGAGTAAAAATGACCGCATATTCTTTTGTTCAGCTGTCTCTCGGTCTTCCCAATGTAGAAAGTGGGACAAGCTGAACATAATGCGATATATATGACAAGTTTAGTAGTACAATAACCTGCCTTGAATCTAATAGAGGTGTTGGTAGTGTTGCTTAACCTAGTGCCTTGACTGTTGTTAATAGCAAAGCACCAGTTGCATCTACCACACTTCTGTGTAGGTTTAGAAGTGTTAGAAGTCAGAAACATCGTATTTTCTAACAACCTTTTCAAGTTCATACCCATTTTATTTACAAAGTGGGGTTTATCACCTAAAATGTTGGATATAGAAGCATCCGCCATAATAATAAACCAACTTTTATTAACCAATTGCCTCATCTTATAACTACAAGGACCATATTCGATTACACAAGCTTTGTTTAAATCACTACGACTAACTCTAGCAAGGGAAACAACATTATTACCTTGAGAATTCATTCCTAACAAAGGTGTGTACCTAGAACACAAGCCTTGAATAACCTGCTTACTTACATTTTGCATCATACCAAGGTCATAACCTCTATCACTGAACATAGCCGTAATATACTCAACTTCAGCTATCATATCTATGTAGTCTGAAGTCATTCTAACTGCTCTAATCAACTGTCCCTTATAGATGTTCCTTAAAAGACTTTTTGGGTGATTACTAGAATATTCAAGATAGTTGTTTGAAAAAGTGGGTTTCCTGTATATTCTAGATTTAAACCCAAAATTAGCCGGAGAGACAAGGGTGTCAAGGTATGCCAGACCATCATGACTAAATGCGTGTGTAAATTTCAAATAAGAACTACTGGTATTAATGAATTCTATAAATTCAGTCAATGTCTCAGTGTCACCATCCCATAATATATATATATATCGTCAAGGTAGCGAGTGTAATATTTGATGTGAAGATAGAAGTCACTGGTGAACACTACAGACTCCTCCCAGTTGAGTATGACCATATTAGCAAAAATGGGAGCACACGCAGCACCCATAGCTACACCCTTAGTTTGTTTAAAAATCTCTCCTTCAAAAAAGATGAAATTGTTGTCCAATACCATACTTTGCACACAGTGCAGACTAGAGAAGTTGTTGACTGCAACTGAGCTACAAAATATAAGTATCTTGATTTTCTTTGATTATTTTTACAGATTACTGTTTTTACAATTTAATATATATAAAGCACTTTGTCTATTCAGTATCTTCACAAATCCTTATCTGTTTAAAAACTTTCATTTGTCTCTGTAGTGCTTGCTGTCTTGTAGGCATACTTGGTGGCTTTGCAGTTGCCCGCCCCTACTGTGACACACCTCCCAGTCTAGTGTCATTAGCTCATTCTGCTTAATACAGAGAGAACATTTGATAAGGCCTTCTGTTCCTCCTTTTTCCCTTTCAAAAAGTAAAACAAAACTTTTTTTTTTTTTTTTTTCTCTTTCACCTGAACCTTCTTGTGTTCTGACTGTCATTCTCAAACATTTTGGAAATATACAGTATATTTCAGAGCATTTGTTATAACTGTATTTGCTATAACTGATTTAAGTATTTTGTTCTGGTTTTTTGATTATTTACTGCTTAGCGACTGCATTTTAGCCTGTTTATACAGCTCTGCATTCTATTTAAACTGTTTTTGTGTTGATTAACTGTTTTGCACTTTTAAAAAGTTAGTTGTTGCTTAATTCTATTTAAACTGTTTTTGTGTTGATTAACTGTTTTGCAATTTTAAAAAGTTAGTTGTTGCTTAATTTTACCTGTAGGCTAACACACTCAAGTGTGCTAGCCGCTTAAAAGCATTTATAGCATTTACTGTCTGTTTTTCCTCTGTTTTCTGCAAAAAAGAAAAAAAAAAATCTTGTTTTCCCGCCTTACTGAACTAGAATAGTCCAGTCTTCAGAGTTTGCTGATCTCTGGGCTTTGTCTTGGTTCCTGTGCTATTCCATACCCTTATTTGGATAGAAGGAAGCGTCTTTGTTCACCAGTGGGAGTGGGGAGCACTGAGCAGCCTGTTTGTCCCTAGAGGAGTGGTTCCAGCCAGAAACTTGTAGTCTACTGGCCATTTTGGGTCAATTCCTAGCTCTTTTCAGCCCCCTGTAATAAAGCCCACTTTAGTGCGCTTTTTCACTTGTATTCAACTCAGCACAGCTCCTTGTGGTGTCCTGCAGAGTTCTACAAGCAGCAGAGAGCAAAAGAGTGACTTTTTCCTGATTTAAGTATTTTTTTCTGGCTTTTTGATTATTTACTGCTTAGTGACTGCATTTTCGCCTGTTTATACAGCTCTGCATTCTATTTAAACTGTTTTTGTGTTGATTAACTGTTTTGCACTTTTAAAAAGTTATTTGTTGCTTAATTTTACCTGTAGGCTAACACACTCAAGTGCGCTAGCCATTTAAAAGCATTTATAGCATTTACTGTCTGTTTTTCCTCTGTTTTCTGCAAAAAAAAAAAAAAAAAAAAAAAAAAAAAAAAATCTTGTTTTCCCGCCTTACTGAACTAGAATAGTCCAGTCTTCAGAGTTTGCTGATCTCTGGGCTTTGGCTTGGTTCCTGTGCTATTCCATATCCTTATTTGGATAAAGGGAAGCTTCTTTGTTCACCAGTGGGAGTGGGGAGCACTGAGCAGCCTATTTGTCCCTAGAGCAGTGGTTCCAGCCAGAAACTTGTAGTCTATTGGCCATTTTGGGTCAATTCCTAGCTCTTTTCAACCCCCTGCTATAAAGCCCGCTTTAGCGAGCTTTTGCGTGATTTAGCGCGGAGTTGCCCATAGAGCACCATCGGGCAGCGCCGGTTAAACAAGGTTAAACTATTTCTGGTCTGCTCTTCAATTTTTCCCTTAGAACTTCTCTACTTGCAATCTAAACAGTCTATTCTCTATCTCAAAAGCTCAGCACTTGCTCCTAAAGCATTTTTATATAGGTAAAGTACTTGTATACTAAACAAAGTACTACATTAGCCTAGAATCCCCTTGAGTACCCATTTCCCTATAGGTCCCTTCTGACTCAGTTACACAGCAAACTTTTTCACTTTTTCTAGCATGTCAAAGGGTTAGTTGCTAGCGTCCTCTCCTGTTCAGCTGGTGAATCTGGGCATCTTGAGGCAATGTTACAATTGCCTCATGTACACAGACAACCCACTCCTTCTCCCACAAAACACAAATACATGTGAGAGATGCAACTATATAGCCAAACTGGAGGCTGAGCTCTCTCAACTCAGGACTGGCAAGACCAGACAGGAGGAGAAGGAAACCACGCACACCACAAACCCAGTTTCACATAGAACTATCACAACTGCAAAACAAACACATAAACACACAAAGACATACTCGGAGGCACTGATCAAAAATCTACCAAAACTTCAGAGGCCTCCAAAGCAGACACCCAAGCAACTGCCACCTCAAGACATAAGACATGCAACACATAGTTCGCAAAGTCAGTGTGCTAAACAGTCACAGCCCTTAAGGCCAAACACAATGCCAGACACACTTGTTATAGGTGATTCCATAGTCAGACACACTGACGTCCCACTCACCAGACTGAACAAGGAAAAAATCACAGTAAGCTGCCTGTCAGGCGCTAGAATCCACCACATAACACAAGCACTCAGGTCACTCCACAGCAAGTACAAGTATGACTCAGTCATTGTCCATGCCGGTGTGAACGACCTGAGACGTACCTCCCTGGACTACATGAAAAGAGACATAGAGGAGCTCTCAGATTATGTAGCCCAGGCCGGTATGACCCTGACCCTGAGCAGTATCCTACCCTCACCAAGAATGATGCCACAATACAGAGACAAAATGATCAGCTTTAATAATTGGCTTAATTACTGATGTCATTCTAAGGGGATCCAATGTCTGTCTGCCTGGGATGACATGCGTGACAAGCCACGCTGTTTCGCAAGGGACGGCTTGCACCTGTCACCCCTGGGCTTCCGGATATTGGCAAAGGCTCTTGCCACCCCCATAGTGCCTTTTTAGGCAAGGCTCAAATGATAAACCTACCACCCTAGAAAACAAAAATGGAGAAAAACTAAGGGTAATACTGCTCAATGCCAGAAGTCTAAACCTCAAGATGCACACCCTCGAAGCCCTCCTCAGTATGGAGAACATCGATGTCTGTGCTGTGACTGAAACCTGGTTCAAGGCTCCAGAGAGCACCCCAGCACTATCAGGTTATACCTCATATCATGCTCCGCCCCAAAATCCGGACCGAACCACAAAAGGAGGGGGAGTATCCATATTCATAAAGGATACCCACACCTCCAGGTTAGTGGCAATGCACGAAGCATCGGAAACCATCCAGGTGCAATTAACCATAGGTAAAACTGCCCTACAGTTTGTAACATGCTACAGACCACCTTCTCAAACTCAGGAAACCCACACAGCCTTCCTGAAGACACTGGAGAGTATGAATGTCTCTCCAAACACCATCATATTGGGTGACTTCAACTACCCAAACATAGACTGGGAACATTACTCAAGCCCCAGCACCCTAGCCCAAAGGTTCCTTGAGTTCATAAACTCAAATGCTATGGAACAACTAGTCATCATTCCCACAAGAGGAGAAAATATATTAGACCTGATCATCACAAACATGGGGACAAAATGCTCCACACCGGAAGCATATCCCTCATTGGTGAGATCAGACCATAAATTAATCTCACTGGAGATCCACATCCCACCCCCACCCCCAGCAAAAAAGACCACAGTGAAGAACTTCTCAAAAGCAAACTTCACACTTCTTAAGACTGGAGTGGTATCCTTCAAGGCCCCGAGCCAGTGGAAACCACAACCCACGCTGCTGAAACCCTTACAAATGCCTTCTACGAGCACCTCCAGGAATGTATGGATCAAGCAATCCCTAATAAAATCAAGACCCTTTCCACCAAAGGCAGGCGCCGGTCTGGTGGACCCCAGCCATAAACAAACTCTACAACAAGAGGAGAAAGCTACTACATGACAGAGCAAAATCCCTAAAAGGGAAGGCATCTCTGATCAATACTAGCAAAAAACTACGATCACTCATAAAATCATCCAAGGCCAACTTTGAGAGAAAAATCGCTAATGACACAAAAGACAATCATAAAGCCTTCTTTAACTATGTTAGAAACCTGGGTGGAAACTCCCAGATATGCTCAGAATTAGTCCAAAATGATAAAAAAATCAGTGAACCCACAGACATTGCCAACATACTGGCAGACAGGTTCAGTGCAAATTTCTCCCCTCCCTCCCAACCAAAAGGAGAAATATCTATCCCACCAGAGTCTAGCCTCCCAAACATCTCAGATGCCCAGGTGAGAGCTGCTCTCTCTAAAGTAAAAAACACAGCATCAATGGGACCGGACGGTGTCCCCGGCTGTGTGCTACACGAACTCAATGAGGAACTAAACCCACACATAAGGCTGCTGTTTAATCTTAGCCTTACTACAGGATACGTACCCAAAGAATGGCGTACGACAACTGTGGTCCCACTCCACAAAGGTGGTGCTTCTACGGACCCTGGAAATTACCGCCCCATAAGCTTGACGAGCCTTGTCTGCAAAGCTATGGAGAGGATCATAATGGAACTCATAAATAAAGACATTGGGGACCTACAGACACTGGATCCTACCCAATTTGGCTTTGTCAAGGGCAGATCCTGCCTCTTGAACTTGGTCGACTTTTTCAAACAGTCACTAAGGCCATTGATGAGGGTAAGGCAGTTCACACAGCCTACCTTGACCTAGCAAAAGCGTTGACACAATACCCCACTCGGGCATCATAGAAAAGCTCACCAGCTTAGATGTAAACCCATATGTCACAAGATGGGTTGCAAACTGGCTCAAGGACAGAACACACAGGGTTAGAGTTGCTGGTGCCATGTCAGACTCTAAGCCGGTCACGAGCGGTGTCCCACAGGGCTCAGTCCTGGGCCCCTCTTGTTCGGCATTTATTTTTCTGAAGTGCAGGCAAACATAGGGGATTGTGGCTGACAAAATTTGCAGATGACTGCAAACTGGGCACCATAATTGACACTCCATCAGACACAGACATCCTCCAGAGAGGTCTCATAGAAATGGATAACTGGTGCCAGAGCCATGGCCTTAAGCTAAATGCCAAAAAATGTATAGTCATACCCTTTGGGAAAAACAAGGTAACCCCTAATTACCACATAGGTGGTAATCCATTAAACACGGAAGAAGTTATCAGGGACCTGGGGACCCAAGTTGACAGTAACCTCTCTTTTGACACTCACATTGCCAAAGTGGTTAGGAAGACCTTCTACATTGCTCACCTGATCTTGAAGGGATTCACATGCAGATCAGGAGAGGTCATTGTACCCCTGTACTCTTCACTTATCAGACCAATGATTGAGTACAACGCCCATTCGAATGTACCTTACCCGACAACTGCAGCAGTTGGAAAGACCCCAAAAGTTCCTCACCAAAAGGATAAAGGGGCTCAAACATATGTCATACAATGCCCGACTGAAGAAACTCCAGCTCTATTCAGTCGCATACCGTCTGCTCAGAGGTGATCTGTGCCTGACATACAAGGCCATGTCCAACCCGGAATTAATGGACATGCTCCACCTCAAAAAATCCAAATCCACCAGAGCCACAAGAGCAAGAGACTTAAACCTCAACATGGATATAAATAGGACGTGCTGGAGGGACAGATTCATCACCCAGAGACTCCCTACACTATGGAACAGAATCCCAGTCCATGTGAGGCAGAGCCCCTCACTGACTCTGTTCAAGAGAAATCTTGACGAGTGGATGGGAGATCGTAGGTTTACCCCGGGAATCATCTCTGTATCACTGCTGGACAGAGACACAGCAAACTAATGAGTATAGTATTCTCATCCTAAGGGGTGGTGAAAGCCACACACACTCTGGCTAGGCTTATAAATGCCCTAGGGCAGATAGCCTAGTATGAACCTATGAACCTATGAACCTATGTAATCAACCATATCTTATCCCAATCCAACCCTGCATATTTAGTAATACTACGATTAAATGCTTCTAACCCCTCACTTTTGGGGATGCAGGAGAAAAGGTCTATGATGTCAGTAGTTACATATAACAAATCTTTTTTATATAAATGTGTAGGAAAATAAGCTAAAAAATACCAAGAATCCTTGGCAAGATGAAATACCCTTTCGTACACATGTTTCAAAGTATGGTCGATGACCACACCCAAAGGGAATGTTTTAGATCTGCTGCCAGAAACAATTGGTCTAAAAGGCGGGTCAGACACATTCTTATGAACTCTGGGGATGCCAACTAGCTTGGCTAACACAGGAAATTCCACTTTGACAAAGTTGTAAGTATCCAAACTAATTTGCCTGTCTATAAGAAAGTCCTCGAGGTGACAATCAATTTTTCTATAGGCTATATTAAGTTCATTAACAGATATGATCTCATAACTGTCAGTAGAATGTAAAATATCATGAAGTTTAGAGGTATATGTAAGTTGATCAAAAAGAACTAAACCCCAACCCTTGTCAGGTGTCATCACCCTTATTGATCTATTCTTCCTCAACATTTGACTGTAAAATCCTGAAAAAGAAAAGTACCTTTATACCCCCATGCCATCCAACGATTGGTTTATTTGAAAAATGTATTGTTAAGCAGATTTATGAGCTTAACAACAAAAATAAGTTTAGGAGAATGGAACATAATTCATCTAGAGAAGAACAGGACACCCTACAAATGTTGAGGAAGAATAGATCAATAAGGGTGATGAAACCTGACAAGGGTGGGGGTTTAGTTATTTTTGATCAACTCACATATACCTCTAAACTTCATGATATTTTACATTCTACTGACAGTTATGAGATCATATCTGTTAATGAACTTAATATAGCCTATAGAAAAATTGATTGTCACCTCAAGGACTTTCTTATAGACAGGCAAATTAGTTTGGATACTTACACTTTTGTCAAAGTTGAATTTCCTGTGGTAGCCAAGTTAGTTGGCATCCCCAAAGTTCATAAGAATGTGTCTGACCCACCTTTTAGACCAATTGTTTCTGGCAGCAGATCTAAAACATTCCCTTTGGGTGTGGTCATCGACCATACTTTGAAACATGTGTACGAAAAGGTATTTCATCTTGCCAAGGATTCTTGGTATTTTTAGCTTATTTTCCTACACATTTATATAAAAAAGATTTGTTATATGTAACTATTGACGTCATAGACCTTTTCTCCTGCATCCCCAAAAGTGAGGGGTTAGAAGCATTTAATCGTAGTATTACTAAATATGCAGGGTTGGATTGGGATAAGATATGGTTGATTACAGATATGATGAGTATGGTATTGGACAACAATTTCATCTTTTTTGAAGGAGAGATTTTTAAACAAAGTAAGGGTGTAGCTATGGGTGCTGCGTGTGCTCCCATTTTTGCTAATATGGTCATGCTCGACTGGGAGGAGTCTGTAGTGTTCACCAGTGACTTCTATCTTCACATCAAATATTACACTCGCTACCTTGACGATATATATATATTATGGGATGGTGACACTGAGACATTAACTGAATTTATAGAATTCATTAACACCAGTAGTTCTTATTTGAAATTTACACACGCATTTAGTCATGATGGTCTGGCATACCTTGACACCCTTGTCTCTCCGGCTAATTTTGGGTTTAAATCTAGAATATACAGGAAACCCACTTTTTCAAACAACTATCTTGAATATTCTAGTAATCACCCAAAAAGTCTTTTAAGGAACATCTATAAGGGACAGTTGATTAGAGCAGTTAGAATGACTTCAGACTACATAGATATGATAGCTGAAGTTGAGTATATTACGGCTATGTTCAGTGATAGAGGTTATGACCTTGGTATGATGCAAAATGTAAGTAAGCAGGTTATTCAAGGCTGGGTTTCTAGGTACACACCTTTGTTAGGAATGAATTCTCAAGGTAATAATGTTGTTTCCCTTGCTAGAGTTAGTCGTAGTGATTTAAACAAAGCTTGTGTAATCGAATATGGTCCTGGTAGTTATAAGATGAGGCAATTGGTTAATAAAAGTTGGTTTATTATTATGGCGGATGCTTCTATATCCAACATTTTAGGTGATAAACCCTACTTTGTAAATAAAATGGGTATGAACTTGAAAAGGTTGTTAGAAAATATGATGTTTCTGACTTCTAACACTTCTAAACCTACACAGAAGTGTGGTAGATGCAACTGGTGCTTTGCTATTAACAACAGTCAAGGCACTAGGTTAAGCAACACTACCATCACCTGTATTAGATTCAAGGCAGGTTATTGTACTACTAAACTTGTCATATATATCTCATTATGTTCAGCTTGTCCCGCTTTCTACATTGGGAAGACCGAGAGACAGCTGAACAAAAGAATATGCGGTCATTTTTACTCTATTAGAAAGAGAGATGAAAAGAATGCCCTATATAAGCACATAAAACAAGAGGGTTCTGAACACAAATTCACTTTTAGTATTATTGACTTTATTCAAATAGATCCTAGGGGGGGAGACTATAAGAGTTGGTTGTCTTATAGAGAAATGTGGTGGCAAATTTTTACTGATGCTGCCTCACCCCCAGGTTTGAATGAATCACTGTCTATTAAACCTCTGCTATACAAAATATGTTAGTGTCAAATTGTTTATAAATAAGTTGAGTCAGTGTTTTTATAGAAACATATGTTTTTAACAAATATGAATTTCAGAGGAATTTGTGTATTACATTTTATAGGACACATATGTATTTATAATATAATTGTTTATTTCTGTTACCTATTCATTTTGGAATGTTTTTGTTTATTGTTTATGCAGAAAGTTTTAGTGGAGTATGTTGCTTTAAAATTTTTGGAGCCAAAACATCTATTAAAGGGCTGTAATTCAGAATGTTTTTTTGTTCTGAGGAAGCCTGTATTGTAACAGGTGAAAGCGTTCATCTGTTATTAAAAGTGTTTTTATTTAGTCCTGCTGGTTTGCACGAGTTTGCTTCATTGTTTTCAGTTTCTCAAGCTACATAGTGTGGTGTCAGCATTCGCCTTTTTGCTTGTTTTATGGTGTACTACAGACACTCGGGTTAGACTAGGCAGTAGACTACTTCATTACTACCTTCTCTAACATCCTTAACGGTCTAGCTCCCAGCAGTAAGATCAGAGTTAAAGCCAACTATGCACCCTGGCTAAATAGGGACACCAGAGCCTTACTAAAAGCTAGAGATAAAGCTGGAAAATCTGGAAAACTGACAAAACCCCTAGCTCCAGACAATACTATCAACAGCTTAGAAACAAGGCCAAGGCTGAATCCAAAATAAACAAACAAAACTATTTTCTTAGCACCCAAAGGAAATATTCAAATAGTCCACAAAAATTCTGGCATGCCATTAACTCCCTACTAAAGCCAGGCAAAACCACAACCCCAGCACCCATCTCTACTAACAATACCCTAGACATAGCTTCTCAATTTAATAACCATTTTACTAAATCCATCTTAGCCCTGTCCAGTCAAATAACCAAAAATAGTCTACCTCAGTCACAACCTAACCTATCCCACACCATCCCCTCTTTCAGCCTATCACCAGTGCCCACCTCAACTATCAAAAAACTCCTCCTAAAACTAAAGCCAACCACACTAGAAGCTGATAACATACCTGCGGAATACCTAAAAATGGCTAGTGACTCCCTATAATATCCTGTCTCCATCCTTATCAACCGCTCCACACTAGAATCCTTCATACCCAAGCTCTGGAAAGTATCTCACATCATTCCTGTCCATAAAGGAGGGAATTCTTATGAATTCTCCAACTACCGACCTATTGCCATCCTTTGCCCCTTATCCAAAATTCTTGAGAAATGCATCCACTTGCAAGTGATGACATTTCTTAACACACACAATCTACTATCTACCACACAACACGGTTTCCGTTCACATCACAGCACTACCACAGCCCTTCTATCCTTCACTAATTATATAAACCTTCAGAGGAATGATAACAAATATGTATCAGCCATTTTCCTAGACCTCTCAAAAGCATTTGATATGGTCTCCCACTCCATTCTACTAGACTCGCTAACATCATTATCCTTCACCTCCTCTACTATAGCCTGGTTCAGAAGCTACTTGTCTGACAGGCAAAAATCAGTCCAGTGGAAAGGAACTCTGTCTACACAACTTCCAACCACCATAGAAGTCCCACAGGGCTCTATACTGGGCCCGCTATTGTTCTCTATTTTCACAAATAACCTCAAATGCTCTACACAACATGCCACACTCATACAATATGCGGATGATTCAACCCTGATGTGTTCTGCCTCATCTCCCACCACCCTACATACACTCACTTAAGATACCTTTATCTCAGTAGAAAAATGGATATCGGGTATCCAGCTAATTCTAAATCCCAAAAAGACAAAACTGCTACTATTAACCCCTAATAGATAAAAAAAACCTCTCCTTTACCATAACATCTAAGGACAGCACCACCATCTCCCCTTCTAACTACACCAAACTTCTGGGCATTGAAATAGACAATAATCTCCACTTTGATGTTCACATCTCACATACCATAAAACTAGTACACAAAAAACTAGGTTCCCTATACAGGCATAAGTCCTTTATCTCACAAAAAACAAGAGTCACTCTTGCACAAAGCCACCACCTCTCAACTCTATTATACGCAGCACCAGTCTTTACCCAAATCAGACAGTGTGATCTAGACAAACTAGAATCATGCTACAATAAAATAGCCAAGTTTGCTACTAACTCAACCTATAGAACCCATCACTGTGCTGCACTAAAAGAACTAAAATGGCTTGAGCTACTTAACTATCACCAGCTGGGCACAGCCTACAATATTCTCAAATATCCTGAAAAAAAACCCTCATTATCCAACCTACTTACTATCTATAATGCAAACCGGTACCTAAGATCCAGTGAAAAATCTCTCCTCTCCTCTCCATCACCAAGGCTAACAATAATGCAGGGAAAGCGCTCTACTCCCACACCGTTGCCAGAAATTGGAACTCTCTTCCCCTATCCGTGTCCACTGCCCCCTCCACATCCATATTCAAAAACTCCCTCAAATCACACCTTCTTAGTACCTGGTTATGCCCTTGTATCACGTAACCCTACCCATACTACTATTAACTCCCCAAATTCCTCTCTGATCACATGCTGGAGCTCTGATCCCCTGTAGGCTTGGTCATCTGAAAGGGTACTTTTAACTGTAAAATCTTATATTTTCTTTTCTTACCAATGTATGACTGACATTGTCTTTTTACCCATGTTCTATATCTTTTTACCTGGAGTGTTTTTATTAATTCTTGTTATATTACTATGCTCAGCATGCATTATGAAACCTGTTTTGTGTATTATGCTGGATGTACTGTATTTGTATAAATTGATGTTGGAGCTTTTCTCCCCGGGCTTCCGCTGAAAATGGACCTGGTCCAGTCGGAATTTCCTGGTTAACAAATGTAAAATAAATAAATGTAATAATTAATACAGGATTCTTATAGAATACAGTAAAAATATTCAGCTGAAGTGCAAAATGATACTTATTTTTGTTGTTTTAGCAGCTGATGGCTTTAGATGCAGCTGAGTCTCTGTAACTCTCAGGCAGAGTAGCCAAACTAAGATCAGCTCTTCTCAAAGGATACAATGATCCATTTTTGGCATTTAGTTTCAGTCCATGGTTTTGGCAGTAGTTATTTATTTGGGACAAACCTTCCTGTAGGGTGGCTAAATCATTTGGGGATTCAATGACTGCTTCTAGCTTGCAGTCATCTGAAAATGTTGTCAGCCAGAGCCCTTTGGTATTGGCTTTTTCTTTAGAAGAGTAGATGCCATATAGTAGAGGTCCCAGCAGAGAACCCTGGGGGACTCCATTGATGACTGGTCTCTGTGGAGGGAACTTAATTTTGATTATCTGCTTCCCATCTGTGAGCCAGTTGGCAATCCGGGGGATGACATATAGATTAATTTGCCATTTATTTAGCTTTTCTACTATACCTGAGTAGAGAATTGTCCCAGAAGCTTTGACCAGGTCAAGGTAAGTGGTGTGTAACATTTTGCCTTCATCCATTGCTTTGGTAACCTTTTCAAAACAATCCACCAGGGTGAGTAAGCATGACCTGCCCTTGATGAATCCAAAGTGAAACAGGTCCAGCATTTGAAGATTCCCTACATCCTGAGTGATTAATTCCTTGATAACTGCATGGCTTTGCATATGAGGCTGGTCAGACCTGTGTGTCAGTAACTGCTTGAGCCTGTGGAAGGTCCTACCTTATGCAGGGGAATGGCTGCAATAATGATAAAAAGCACATCATTTTTTCTTGTATCATGTTCTTTTGACCAGAGTTTTCTTTTTTACATTACAGTGCTTGCATTTCTTAAAACAAAACAAGGAGAAAGAGAAAGTAAGGAAGAAAACAGGGCACCTGTTTACTTTAGTATACTCATCACACTTGAAAATAACTGAGAAAACTTTACTTTATAACATGAAGATTCTATCATGCACTATAAAAATACTACTGTTGAGAACAAAATTTTGTTTTATATACAGTTAACTCTATCCTTCCTCTGCCCCTCTCCTAAGTGTTCTTCCAGACATTAAAGGCATCAAGTAGGGCATATGCTTTAGAGTCCATACAATTTTAATAAAGTCAAAAAAGTCCAATATTTGCATGTTTTCTTGTTCTGTCATGTTTCACAGATATAATTAATGCTGTGTAATTCCACATTTATTTGTCAATTTCCAAGTTGCTGGTTTTATTCCTATTTATCTCCATCTCCCAAATCCAGTCTCTGCTTCATTTCCAATGTACTCTCAGTTCTTCTGCTTTTTTTTCTTTTCCTTTGAAACATTAGAAAAGGTTTCACTGGCACAGTCTCTCTGTGGTCTTTATTACCAGAAGAATAAGATGTAGCGTCTCCTTCTGTTTCACAGCTCACTTTTTTGTTGGACAAACATTTGTATTTCTTCCTTAGCATGTTCTGCATCAAAAAAAGATTTTTCCCTCCAGGAAAGAATATTCTCAAGATAGCTGGGTACAACAGTTTGAATCTCAGGCTTGCTCCTCAACATTCCCTGATTAATGGACTAAATTGACTTTTTCTGCCTGGTGTATAGTGAGTAATCATTTTCCACAAATAGTCTACTGTCTCCCACTTTCAGGACTTTGTTCTTCTTTTACAGTTTTGTCAGAATCAACTCCTGCTGTTGGTAGGATGGCATCAGTATTATTAAAGGTCTAGATTGCTTTCTCATGTCCAGGTTTGGAGCATACATATGATGTGCCCTTTCAATTAATAACTCTTGCTGTGGAATACCAGTCTAGTTGCTTATTTGTGCTTTCATAAAATTAATGCAGTCTGTTCCTTCCAGCTTCTCTGGTACAGCAGAAAATCTCAGGTTTTCCCTATGTGCTCTGTCCTCTAATTCTATTATTTTTTGAAATATCTTGTCTTGAGCAGTCTCATATTTAGCTAACCTTTTCTTCATTTTGAGGTCTGATTGTTGCAGTTTTATGACCTCATCTGAATATCTGTTTAAAACATCTTCCATTTTTTCCAACAGTTTGCTGTTTGATATACTCCATCAGTGTTTTGCTTATTTTAATCAGCTCTGAGTACATTTGTTTAAATTTTTCTTCTAGGTTACTAGAAGTCTTGTCCTGCACCAAAGCTGGAGCTTGCACTGCTTTTTGCTAAACAAATGCAGAATTCTTCCTAGTCAGTGTTTTTTCCTTACCTTTGTGATTGGTTTTCTTTCAGGTTCTCCGAATTTCATTCTTGCTGCCATCCAGGACACTTACTAGCCAGTTACTGAAATTTACCCAAAAATATGAGTCTACTGTCCCTCTCTTCTGAGTTTCTGTTTTCACACTGGGAGAACTGAAATTAAGCTGTTAATCAATGTGCAGCCATCTTGGAAGTCCCTTCATTCTGTAGAGCTGATCACATTATAAATAAAAAAGTTTAAGGATTAGTGAGATTGTACTACAAATACTGCTGCATACTGACATACCCACCTTGCTGCTGCCAGCCCATTGCTGTTTGCAGCATTTAGCTTTAGACTGTTAAAGCATCCTATCCTTCAACTGCTTGATTTTGGATATTTTTAGTTGGGCCATTGGTTTCTACTACCCTCAGTCTTAAAGGATTCCATCTGCTTAGGTATTTAGAAACCACATTTCATCACCAGCTCTATACCAAATGTCCAGTCCATAAAGCTGTTAAGTAGTGCAGTCTCTCTCCAGCTGTAATTCATTTACTGTTAAGTTAGACATAGTGAGTAATCACATATGGGGCACATTTAAAGGAGAATTCTACCTAAACACCAAAAGAAAATATAGTTTTCATATACTGAGATTTTTCTGAAGTCCTAATATTCTTGCATTACTCCAAGTGATTGCTGTTTTGTTATACCTAAAATGACCTGATAGGGGGCTGCCATGCCTTGTAATTTCATTTTGCAGTTAAGCATTTCATCACCATGATGTAATTGCATGGAGAGCCATATTGTACTGTGGTGAAAATATTCACTGGGACAGTATAATTTTATTGATGTATACTGAGAGGACTTTGATTTCCTACTTTTGACTGCCTCTGGGAATAATGTCAGATGGTCTTTTGGAGGTATAAAATTTGATTTTTATTTCCAGTGGCCATCTGCTACACAACATTTTAAGTTATATTTGAATGCTAGCCTTGACAAAAGCAGCTGATTTATTTGCCAAACTCACTATTGTTCTAAATCTTCTAGTCTAGTGTTGGTCATCTGTGACTGTCAGCACACCATGCACATAAAAGACTGACAGCAATCATGTGACTAGGTTTACAGTTTTAAGGATCCTACAGTTGCAAACAGTGACCTTCTTAATTGCTTTTACTTCCTTAGCTTATTTAGATATCTGTAGCTCTATGATGTCACAGATATTGTGACAAATGGGAACATGACACTTATTATTATTGTTTTCACCGCACATGATTAACTTAAGATGTAGAAATGTTGTCTCTGTAATACACTGGCTTTTTGAAAATTTGTTGATTATACTAAGGTCAGCACACTCAAGGTAATTGGAACAAATGACTTTGTTTTAAAACTTTCCCTTTCATCTGAGTTTATGCAACCTTGGAGCTACTATATGTAAACACCTGGAATGTGGGAGCTGTGTCCCCATGTGGAAGTTGTGTAGGATGGCAGACCCTTTTAACTAAAACAGTGAAGTTTAAGTTGCTGAAATATTTTGTTACTCAATATTTTGTATTTTGACATCAAATTTATTTTTCTATTTATTTACTTTTGTTAACCACAGTGGTCCTACTGAGCAAATTGCCTCCTTTTCACTGGAGTCTCAGTGAGAAGCTCTGCACAAATACAGTACTAGTACAAGAAAACAAAATACATGTAAATTATATAGAAATAAATACACAGGCTAACATATATACACAACGTAGTAATAGGGTAGAATATAATTTGATATGCGCATTGTTTGATACTTATAGAATTTGTTTCATGAACATTAATAAGATAATAAAGAATCTAGGGATTAACAAATGTAATAAAGGTTAGGAGAAGTGAGTAGGTAGTTCTTAGAAAAGAGGTTTAGGAGTATATATTTATTTAGTGCATGTGCAAGACTAAGTATCAAATTAAATAGTTTATTTCTGTCTTTGTCATTTACTTTATGGTGCTTAAAATGCTGACAAGTGTGACTTCATATAATGTTATGAATTTCTAACAAAAAAACAGAAGAGGTAATGCAAGCTTTTACAAAAACTCATACTGGTATGTAGTGAAACAGGTTTAGGCAGAAGTCATTAAGATTACTACTTAAATGTTTTATTCTAATGTGTGAGTATAGAGGTTGAAGTTAAGGGAAGGAAATGCAACCTGCGGTAAAAAAACTTGACATTTCTGTGGATTTGCCTTTCAGTGTCTGAAGAGAGCCTACTTTCTTACCTTGAACTGCAATGGAGTAAAAAGGAGAATCAGATTAGGCCATCTTAAAGCATTAATTTTCAAATCAATAATTTATTCATGAAGAGGAAGACCAGTACTATTACAATTGTCTAACTCATTGTCCCCTCCTCACTCTAAGCCTGGCATCTTCCAGGCTTCTGAGGGTACATCTGTACATTATACTATGTTATTTATTTAATAAGTAAGCTAGGCACAGGACCTTTTTCCAAATGTATCCTGAAACCTGTGTGATTAAGTAATTTGGTCAGGCATATAATTTGCAAGTGAAGACTGAGGGACATAATCTCAAAACTACAGGATGATGCTCATTTGCAGCTCATGGCCTTAAATCTCCATGCTGAATTGATAGAAAAATGTATTGCTGACTCCATATGCTGCATTGCAGCTATGGCTCTTCCTTTTCATCTTTTCATCTCTTGTCTTTCCCCACTTGCTGACAAACATCCTGATAATATATTCTAGCAATGCAATGGTGTGTAAAAAATAGAACTTCTGTGAATAATGAGCCATTATATTATTTACTGAATTTTTTACTCTTCTCGTGTAATATCTGATTTTTTCTGCAATCTACGGACTTTTTTTTTGTTTATTATAGTTTCAGCACTGGAGTCAGCACTGCAGCAAATACTGATTTTATTGCAGACAGAGAGCAAACAGCAAGCAGAACATTTTGTAACAGAACTGCAAGGTGTCATCAAGAAGCTGCAGAACCACAGTGCCGAAATTGCAGCCTTTACTAGCGACATGCAGAAAGTAAGCCTTTTTTAGTGAAACATTTGCATCATAATCCGTGTATGTTTTTTGTGCTGATATGCTTCATTATAGCTTTATTTATATTTTCAAATTGTGTGTGTGTGTGTGTGTGTGTGTGTGTGTGTGTGTGTGTGTGTGTGTGTGTGTGTGCACGCGCATGCGTGTGCGTGCATGTGTGAAACCATTTGCACTTTTTTCTGTGTATGCTAGTGCCTTATGTCATGGTGCATCATGAAAAAGGAATTAACTTTTTTTTTCTTGTGGTTTGTTTGTTTTCATTATTTTGCTACTTCTACCCCTATAATAGCCATGCTATTTTAAAACAACTATGTTTTAAAAGCCTGATACTTTCTACAAAAAGTAAATGCACTTAAGTAATAATAAATGTATTTATTGATTCAAAGGTTAATACAAGGCTAACTGCCCTGAAAAGCCATTTTAAGCCTAGCCAATAACCCCAGGTCAGAATCACACCTTGTACATTGTGTCTTTGAGATGAAGACCTTAACCATTATGACAAACCTATCCACCCAAATTTAAATTTACTAGGCTATGAAGATATTAAGCAGCCTAATCTTACATTCCCAGTTTTTTTAGCATTTATTAACACAGGCCTTGCCCAGGATCTCTTGCACCCAGAAGCAAAAATAGACCAACAAGCCTTGTATAAAGGAAAGAACATTTAGTGTTACAACAGGTTTAAACGTTTTATTAAACTGAATGAAGTGGCACCAAGTCAGCTGTCTAGCACAAGGAATTTATAACTGGCTATGCTGCTATCAAGCAAACAAGGACTGACTAAAAGGCAGGCTTCAGCTGAAATGGTTAGCTGGGAAGAGTGGTATCAAGTGGACTATGGCCATTTTTCAGATACTGAAAGGATGGTGCATGTTGGTGCTGTTGCAGGGCCGACTGTAGATGAAGACCTGGGAAAAATAAGCATATTAAGTAAAAAATATGCTTTATGGTAGTAATTCATATTAGTTTGCTTCTATGCAGTACTATGTGCAAGCTGAAACTGTTTTGTAGTGTTGTACAAATGCTGCTTAGGGAACAGGTAAAACACAAAATGTTCCTCAGTGTTCTGTGATGAGAGAGATGAATCTGCCCCTGTCACCTCATCCCACCATTTATTTATTGCATTTGTTTAGAAGGATGGTCCACCTGAGCAGTAAGGGTTTGCTCCATTTCAGCTGAGGTCTGTGTAGAAAAGCTCCAGATTAAAACTTACAGCACAGAAAATATCATCATAAAGATATGAAAAATATATAGTGTAAAAAAACATTTAGACAATGGACATTATTGTATGTGCAACAGAATATACCAGCGATTAAAGATCAGAGGTGAGCTGGTAGTTTTTTTTTTATAGGTTCATAGGTTCATAGGTTCATACTAGGCTATCTGCCCGAGGGCATTTACAAGCCTAGCCCATTGTTTTGTGGCTTACGCCACCCCTTTAGTATGGGGAACTATACCCATTATTTTGCTGTGCCTCTGTCGAGCAGTGACACTGAGGTTACCCCTGGGGTATATCTGTGATCTCCCATCCATTGGTCAAGATTTCTCTTGAACAAGGCCAGCGGTACTCTGCCCCACATGTGTGGATTTTGTCTATTCACAGCATGTCTTTGGGGTGATGAATCTCTCTCCCTCCAGCCATTAATAATAGTGGTCAAGGTTCAAGGTTTAAGTCTCTTGCCTTGTGGCTCTGATGGATCTTTGATTTTTGATATTCAGCATATTCATCAACTTATGTTGGATATGTATGTTGTGCAAGGGGCAGAGGTCTCCTGAGCACAGCGATGGAATAGAGCTGGAGAGCTGGAGTCTTGCAGTTAGGGACAGATTTTTTTTTGGTTGATCTTTTTTGAGGAACTCAGGTGCGCCCAGTGGCCTCCAGCTGCTGCCAGTGTCAACATTCCGGGCATTGTACCGAATCCCAATCATGATGAGGATGAGTAGGGTGAGAGAAGGAGACCCCTTAGATGAGATCCCTTGATGAGAAAGGTGGCATAAGCAGTGAAGGGTGGGTCTTCTTAAGCTACTTGGCTAATTCCAGATCACTGTAACTACAGGTCTGTCCATCCCTGGTCCCTTATACCCGGGTCCCCACTTCAGTGATCAACTTCTATTGACCTAGCTAGGTGCTCCCTAGTCATACCTTATTTTTTTACAGTTAACTTTTAGGCATTACATTTGGCTTTAGTGGCTCTGGCAGGTAGTTATCCGCTTCTGAGACCCTCCTGATATCTATCATCTGTATCATATGTGTTTTAGTTTGTTTTGCAGTAGGAATATTCCTACCTCTCAGCTATAACCCTCCTGTGTTTGCTTTCCTGTGTTTGTAGATGCTAAAATGCAGAAGTAGGACAGGACTGAGCCCGGACACCACAGCTTTGTGGCACCACTTCTGGGGACAGGCGCGCCACCAACTGTTGTGTCCCTGTGTGTCAGGTGGTCCCGTTCTTTGCATGCAAGTGAAGTGACATGAAGCTGATGAGTTTTTTTGAAATGATATCTTTTGAAGGGTATTGGTGGGGTATAGCTAGGCAGGCCGAGAGGTGATCGTAGGCTTGCCATTTCCTGGTCAATCCTCTTTGCACTGTTTTTCAAGTTGTTTACCAAAGTCAACCAAGTTTAAAAGGCAACAAAGCCAAGGACTGGGATCCAGCATTTTGGGTTGCGTCTATCCATATGATTATGATTTCCATTATGATTAAGGTTATTGAGGTCCTCTGTGCTCCTAAGGTAAGGCTTGGGTCAAGGTCTTGACCGGTACCTCTGTTGTCGGTGGAGGTGTCCCTTTTGCGCCCACTGGGTGGTACCAGAGTTATAGTTTGAGATTACAACTGTTGTAATGTGGGTTTAATTCTCATTGATTTCACAGATGGGACAGCTGTGGAGTACCATCATGTCCCCAGGGATGGGTGCTTTTTGCTGGGAGAGCAGAAGTTTCAGCTGATGCTGTGTTTTTGCTGTGGGGCACCACTGCATGTTGGGATTGGAGATTTGGGGGGAGGGGAGAAGTTTCACTGAACCTGTCAAAGTCTATAGGGGCAATGTCTGTAGGATCAGTATCTGTAACTTATCATTTTAATGGATTTGAGCATCATCATCCTTTTCCCTATTTTTAACACAGCTAAAGAAAGTTTCTGGATTGTCTCCTGAGGTTTCTAACATTTGGATTTTTTTTTGCTTTTTTTTGTTATTTTATTTTTAGTTTTTTTTTTTTTTATGAATTTTTTGTTTTATTTAATTTGTTTTTTTATCTTTTACTTATTTCCTCCTTTTGTGTCTTACCTTTAAGGATTTTGTAGTAGTTTGTAGAGTTTATACATCAACATCTACATATAGCTAATTATAGAAAGAGGTGTAGGTGGGAGTAGGGTTTATTTGTAATGTTAGGTAAAGAAATAAGAGGAATAAAGGTATAAGGTATAGACAGAAATAAGGTTAGAGAAATCTACAGATGTGGAGATGGAGAACTGGTGTTTTTGGGTATCCAGAGGTTTGATGTAAATCATCAATTACTTTTTTTTTGGGTTGAGCAGAAGTTGAGAGTGTGATAGCTATGCTTCAACAGAAGAGAGGGATTTCTGTGTAGTTGATGTATTTCAGGCTTTTGGCTGAGTAGATGAGATTTGATTCATCACTATACAGAACAAAGGAGGAATGTTTGGATGCAGCATACAGATCATAAGTGAAAACATTAAATTATAGAGAGCCAAAAATTGACCCTTGTGGGACTCCGACTATTACTTAGAAAAAAGGGAAGATTTTGTTTTGCCATTTAACTGCTTGTTCTGTATTTGATAGGTAACTACTGAACCACAACAGTACTGATGGTGCTAGTCCTAGAGCGGACAGTCTTTTATGAGTTTGGGATGGTGTTGAATGCTTTCAAAAGGTCAAGACAAAGTGTTACCACAGTTTCTATTTTGTCTGACTGCTGTGTTAAAGTTAATAAGGTCTGTTGTAGTGTTGTGGTGAGGATGGAAGTCATGATGGGATGTGAAGAGTAGATTACAACCATGGACTTGTATTTGTATGAATTGTTCAAGTACTATGGATAGATGAGATAAAATGGCTATAGGTCTGTGATGGGTAATATCATTGGATCTCCCACCTTTACGTAAATCTTTTCCAGATGGTGAGTTCATAACTTTCTATAAGAGAGTGATTTATTATTATTGAAACTGTGCTAATGATTTAGCTACTAATTTAATATATTCTGCAGGCATTTTATCTGGGGCAAGAGTTGTAGGTTTTAGCTTCAGGTATGGCTACTTTATGGTGGATGTGGACATTGGTTGGAAGGAGAATATTTGATTATTTTTTAGTACTGAGATTTCAGTTGGTTGTCTAGCGGCAGTGGAAACTGAGTTGCTTATAAATGAGTTGATGGTTTGAAAAAAGTGGGAGTTGATTTGTTTGTTGTGCTGGGGTTTTGGTTATTTAGGGTTGGGAAGTGTGGCCAGGGTTTAATGGAAGGTTAATTTCTGATCAAAAGGCTTTTGGGCTGCTTTGGTTTTCAGTCTGCAGCACTGTATGGAATTTTATTTTATCATATCTTATATTGTGTTTAGTGATATTTCCAAATTATTTATACTCCTGCCAGTACAGTTGTTGATGGTCAGAGGTAGAATAGAATATTGTTTCCATGTGTTCCATGCTTTGTCATGGTTTTTCATTAGTTCTTTTGACTTTTTTTGTAAATCATGGTGCTGGGTTGCTTTTATTTCTTTCTGTTCGAATGGGGGCATGGGAATTAAAAATTTTGATGCAAGACAGTGTACAGGGCAATGGCAGAAGCAGAGCTTGCAGTGTAGGCTGTTTAGAAATTACATGCCAGAGGAAAGAAACCTGATGGTAATAATGTTAATAAAGAGATATATTTACAACACTAAGTAAAACACATAATTAACAAAAGGCTGTAAGTCCTTTTAATACATGATGAAGCATGTATTATGTTGTATTTTTCTATTTCTGTATCACAAGACCTTGTTGTATCACACTTTTTCTTTGGCACTGTCTTGCACGTGTGGACATGTAGTCTCATGTTATCCTTAGGAAATTCCCTTTTTTCTAATATTTATCCTGCATTTTGTTTATAAAGGGAACCTTTATAAACTAACCATTAAGTCAGAAGGCATTTCTTGCTGCAACTCAGTAAAACATTTAACAGAAATAAATCATTCCAGGAGATATAAGTAGCTGAGCCCATTCAGCTATATTGCAGAAGTCAAAACTGTTTGAAAAATTAATGATGACATGGAGATGCTGTCATTTTCTGCTTTACTTAGCCAGCCATAGTTGGAAATTGCAGAGCACTGCATATTTTCCTGCTTCACCTATTCAAAGTATGTCATCTGTGGGTATGTCTAAATGCATTATCAATACCATATCTCTTTGATACTTGCTTGTACTCTACCACTTACCAACACCAGACATATAGTAGAACATATATTTAGTTGGTTACTTCAAAGATTCAATTTGTAATTAAAACAATAATTAAATGTATCTTCATACTCAAATCTACAATGATGATGATACCAGTCAGGACCAGAACCTTGCGTCCATTTCTCATGTCAGTCAGTCAGTTTGTGAGTACCAACTCCACATGTATCAGTAATCTGATTTACTGAAAACTGCTCCTAATGTTTTTTAACATCTGTTTCAACAACACCTATACATAATACTCTGTATACATAATCTGACAGTGTCAGTTTTTCGAAACACAGCTGGGTGTTCAACATGTTAGTTCAAAACTGAATATCTGATAAAAAGAGGTCTATCCTTGGTAAACTCTAGATGCTGCAAGTAATAGGATCACTAAGCAGATTATACTTTGCCAGGCTGCCTGGTTCCCTCCATCTAATCATTATACATGACTCATCTTTCATTTTCCGGATGTTCATCATTAGATTACTGTTGCAGTAGTGCTGGTAGATGGAACACATCCTGTCAAGGATACTGTGTGTCTGGCCATTATGCCACAGCTTAGGAGCTCCTTCTTCACACACCTACATCCCAACAAAGAAATAACCAAAAGGACTATGGGCAGGTGCTTAAGGGATGTAAAAGCGCAAATATCTTCAGAACTTGCTTGCTGCAGATCCTGAAAACAAGAATTAATCTATAGCTCAGTCTGTCAGCTATAGAAAAGTCAAATGCAAAAGACAAGAACAACTGGAATCCAAAAACGTACCACGGAGCCCTTGTACCAGCAACAACAAGTAGGTAGTCTTAACGAATTTATTTATCACAACGCTACTCAACAAAGGTGCAGCTTCCTCAGAGAAAACAAATTAACAATGAGGTAAAGTGCACGCCTTTTATACAAAGCAAAAGGGAAATGACAACATGGTAAGGTGAAACTCATTGTAGTAATTGGCAACAGGAACCGCCAGGTAGCTTCTATACCTTTATCTACTCAAGGCTCTTCAGCCACTAATACTACACAGGCGAACTCTGGTTCTCTAATACCGGCAGGACAACCTTTTCACTCTGCAAATGAACATAATGCACCACCGCCTTCTACATCTACATCTGCTGGCCTTGTCAACAGTGGTACAAGATTGGAGGCAACTACAGGTACTTTTCCTAATGGTATTCCTGCCCTTTTATTAGGTGCAGACATTAACAGTAGTGGAGAACATTCAGTTAATTACAATACAACTAACTCTGCCTGGCCCACTGGGCCTGCAACTTCTTCTTTACGTATAGCTGCAGCTGTTAACACTGGCTCTTTTTCAGGCCAGACTGACAATGTGAATGTTCCATTCATTTTTTCTGAATGGATGACAAATACTGACAACTTTGTTTTTTCTAACCCTATGGAAAGTACAGCTGATCAGCATGATACCATTTCAAGTAATGAGTCACTGTCCAATAAATTAAAGATCTTTGACAGTAAAATTCTCAAACTTAAAAAGTTGCAGCTTGAGATTGGTTACTTTAACCAGTGCATTCATGAGAAACTTGTTCCAAAAGGTGTATGTAGTACTTTTTCTCCTTCAGGCTTAATCAACAACAACAATTTCCTTTGTGACTTAAAAGACTTATTTCAACAGCAAGGTTTAGACCTGTTACAGCTTATTGTGAAACATTATAACCAACATGTTTGTGTTCTCCTGAAGGAGATTGATGTTTTAGACAAGGAGATTAAAGCAGACTTGAATTTTGTAAGGTACAGGTTTGACTATGACCGCACCTTTCTAGTATTAACACGCTTCTTGTCAAACTAAAGCTTAACAAAATAAAAATTAGTCAGAGACAGATTGGCTTATCAGGATAACGTTGCATATCCTAAATTACAGGCTTCTGAATCTCACAACACTACTACTAGTACCCACCAGGAACATCCTAACCCTGCACCCCACCCTGTCTCGGCCAGCCCTCACTTTCACGAAGATGAGGTAGGAGTGGACGAGGTAGGCCCTAGACGCAGTGACAGGATTAAAGGGTTTAAGAAGGGTAATCAAGGCAATAATAACACCAACACAAATAGGACCAATACTAACAAAACAACAACAGTTTTTAGGCAACCGCAACCACCGACAGTTTCACAACAAGAGATAGAAGCGGAAGAAGCTTCCCTGGTCTCTCAGTTCTTGACTGTTCGGACTTTCATTTCTCTTACACAGCAGGTGTCTCTTCCTCCTTCACCACGACTGCTGACCTTAACCCTTGTTTCCTACATCAAGGTCCAAGAATTATACTTAACCGTAAAGGGACTTCACTATTTACAATTTCACAGACTTGGAACTAAGGGAGGAATTAGTTGAGTTACTTTCCTTGGTTACACATTTGTCCCTAGTAAAATGGGTGACATATCCAAGGAACTTATTGAACTAAAATGTTTTGTCCGAAAGTTAAATTTCAAGTTACTGTTTAGCAATGAAGTTGCCTTGCCACATGATTCTCTCAAACTACCGAGTGTGTATAACCCCCCCATCCACCCTTCTCTCCAGCTTTTTGAAAGGATCTGTGAAGCAGACATCAGACATTCCTTTACAGCATGTAATAGTTATACAAACTCCTCGGTATAACATTACTAAAGAACAAGTCTCCTCTTAGATGAATTATGCCATTACCCAGTTCGAGTAGTCAAACCTGATAAAGGGGTGGACTTGTAATTATGGACAATTCACTGTATAACAAAAATGCTCGATGTCCTTAACACACTGCCTATTCCCCTGCTTCTCTCAATGAAATACACCACACTCCCATAGTATGATGAGGGCGCCTTCCGTGACTTGTTCTTGCAGGGTAAGATTGACATAGAAACTTACAATTACATCGACATCTCTATGCCAAAAATTCCAGTCATGTTTGGCATCCCAAGGTCCATAAGGATGTCAATAATCCCCCATGCGCGCGCTTGGTTGATGGTAGATCATCTATGACATATCCCAGTGCTAGATTGGTAGACACTATCCTGTCTAAATACCTGAAGGACCTTCGTGTATGTAAAGACTCCTGGTCTTTTAGACAACTTCAACAACATTCCGCTCGATGATGGGAATAATTTTCTCACCATCGACGTTGTTGACTTATACACCTCCATTCCACACCAAGAAGCTGTGGAATGGATTTCCTCCTGCTTTTAGACTGTGGAGCACCACAGACTGAAATTGACTTGGTTACAGAAGTCTTGGACATAGTCCTTTCATGTAATTACTTCCTTTTGATAAGGATTACTTTTTACAGAAAAAGGCGTGGCGATGGGCTCGCTTGTGGGGCCTCAGTCGCCAACTTTTATGGGTTTTGGGAAAAGAACTTCCTTTTTCCAGTGAAAGGATGCAGACAGTGAAATTTTACACACGCTACCTGGATGATATTTTCATCCTCTTCCATGGTAATGACACAGAAGTCGTAGACTTCTTACAGTTTCTAAATGGTACTACTGACTTCTTGAAATTCACTTCTAATTTTTCACCTGTAGAAATCGATTACCTCGATGTAAAGTTGAGAAAGGAAGGAACACCTACACATCTTGTGTTTACAGAAAGCCAACTTACTGTAATTCGCTCCTGCACTTCACAAGCCACCATCCCTTCAAACAAAAGAAATCTATTGTGAAGGGCCAAATGGTTAGGGCTGTTAGAATGTGTAGTGATTTTGACACCTTTCAGAACGAATGCACACTTTTGTGTAACATGTTCCTTAATAGGGGTTACCCGAGGAATCTCATTGATGAAATTAGGCTTGAAGTTACAGCCAAAAGGATAAACGGGGTTTATAAACCTATCTTGCAAAGCCATGTACTACTTGACCTTAGTTCTAACAACACACTACTGTCACCCATTGAGTGTTCCCCCTCTCCTAATGACATCTCTCTGACCAGGTACTTTTCCTAATGGTATTCCTGCCCTTTTATTAGGTGCAGACATTAACAGTAGTGGAGAACATTCAGTTAATTACAATACAACTAACTCTGCCTGGCCCACTGGGCCTGCAACTTCTTCTTTACGTATAGCTGCAGCTGTTAACACTGGCTCTTTTTCAGGCCAGACTGACAATGTGAATGCTCCATTCATTTTTTCTGAATGGATGACAAATACTGACAACTTTGTTTTTCTAACCCTATGGAAAGTACAGCTGATCAGCATGATACCATTTCAAGTAATGAGTCACTGTCCAATAAATTAAAGATCTTTGACAGTAAAATTCTCAAACTTAAAAGTTGCAGCTTGAGATTGGTTACTTTAACCAGTGCATTCATGAGAAACTTGTTCCAAAAGGTCTACGTAGTACTTTTTCTCCTTCAGGCTTAATCAACAACAACAATTTCCTTTGTGACTTAAAAGACTTATTTCAACAGCAAGGTTTAGACCTGTTACAGCTTATTGTGAAACATTATAACCAACATGTTTGTGTTCTCCTGAAGGAGATTGATGTTTTAGACAAGGAGATTAAAGCAGACTTGAATTTTGTAAGGTACAGGTTTGACTATGACCGTACCCTTTCTAGTATTAACACGCTTCTTGTCAAACTAAAGCTTAACAAAAATAAAAAATTAGTCAGAGACAGATTGGCTTATCAGGATAACGTTGCATATCCTAAATTACAGGCTTCTGAATCTCACAACACTACTACTAGTACCCACCAGGAACATCCTAACCCTGCACCCCACCCTGTCTCGGCCAGCCCTCACTTTCACGAAGATGAGGTAGGAGTGGACGAGGTAGGCCCTAGATGCAGTGACAGGATTAAAGGGTTTAAGAAGGGTAATCAAGGCAATAATAACACCAACACAAATAGGACCAATACTAACAAAAACAACAACAGTTTTTAGGCAACCGCAACCACCGACAGTTTCACAACAAGAGATAGAAGCGGAAGAAGCTTCCCTGGTCTCTCAGTTCTTGACTGTTCGGACTTTCATTTCTCTTACACAGCAGGTGTCTCTTCCTCCTTCACCACGACTGCTGACCTTAACCCTTGTTTCCTACATCAAGGTCCAAGAATTATACTTAACCGTAAAGGGACTTCACTATTTACAATTTCACAGACTTGGAACTAAGGGAGGAATTAGTTGAGTTACTTTCCTTGGTTACACATTTGTCCCTAGTAAAATGGGTGACATATCCAAGGAACTTATTGAACTAAAATGTTTTGTCCGAAAGTTAAATTTCAAGTTACTGTTTAGCAATGAAGTTGCCTTGCCACATGATTCTCTCAAACTACCGAGTGTGTATAACCCCCATCCACCCTTCTCTCCAGCTTTTGAAAGGATCTGTGAAGCAGACATTAGACATTCTTTTAAGATGTAATAGTTATACCAAACTCCTCGGTATAACATTACTAAAGAACAAGTCTCCTCTTAGATGAATTATGCCATTACCCAGTTCGAGTAGTCAAACCTGATAAAGGGTGGACTTGTAATTATGGACAATTCACTGTATAACGAAAAAATGCTCGATGTCCTTAACACACCTGCCTATTCCCCTGCTTCTCTCAATGAAATACACTGCACTCCATAGTATGATGAGGGGCGTCTTCCGTGACTTGTTCTTGCAGGGTAAGATTGACATAGAAACTTACAATTACATCGACATCTCTATGCCAAAAATTCCAGTCATGTTTGGCATCCCCAAGGTCCATAAGGATGTCAATAATCCCCCCATGCGTGTGCTGGTTGATGGTAGATCATCTATGACATATCCCAGCGCTAGATTGGTAGACACTATCCTGTCTAAATACCTGAAGGACCTTCGGGTGTATGTAAAGACTCCTGGTCTTTTTTAGACAACTTCAACAACATTCCGTTCGATGATGGGAATAATTTTCTCACCATCGACGATGTTGACTTATACACCTCCATTCCACACCAAGAAGCTGTGGAATGGATTTCCTCCTGCTTTTAGACTGTGGAGCACCACAGACTGAAATTGACTTGGTTACAGAAGTCTTGGACATAGTCCTTTCATGTAATTACTTCCTTTTGATAAGGATTACTTTTACAGAAAAGGCGTGGCGATGGGCTCGCCTTGTGGGCCTCAGTCGCCAACTTCTTTATGGGTTTTGGGAAAAGAACTTCCTTTTTCCAGTGAAAGGATGCAGACAGTGAAATTTTACACACGTTACCTGGATGATATTTTCATCCTCTTCCATGGTAATGACACAGAAGCCGTAGACTTCTTACAGTTTCTAAATGGTACTACTGACTTCTTGAAATTCACTTCTAATTTTTCACCTGTAGAAATCGATTACCTCGATGTAAAGTTGAGAAAGGAAGGAACACCTACACATCTTGTGTTTACAGAAAGCCAACTTACTGTAATTCGTTCCTGCACTTCACAAGCCACCATCCCTTCAAACAAAAGAAATCTATTGTGAAGGGCCAAATGGTTAGGGCTGTTAGAATGTGTAGTGATTTTGACACCTTTCAGAACGAATGCACACTTTTGTGTAACATGTTCCTTAATAGAGGTTACCCGAGGAATCTCATTGATGAAATTAGGCTTGAAGTTACAGCCAAAAGGATAAACGGGGTTTATAAACCTATCTTGCAAAGCCATGTACTACTTGACCTTAGTTCTAACAACACACTACTGTCACCCATTGAGTGTTCCCCTTCTCCTAATGACATCTCTCTGACCAACCATGTACGCGATTTTGCCATTAGTTACGTCCACACATTTAGTCTTAACACTCAGACTACCACTGCATTGATTAAGAAAAACTGGCAATTCATCTTGTGGAGTCCTGGCCTCTCTGAGAAATTAGGCCCCTGTCCTAATTTTGTCTTCAAGAGGAACAACAATCTTAAGGAACTTCTACAGAGGGACCTAACTAAAAAAACCTTTAACAGACGCACAGGGATGTACCCATGTGGTTTTTGCAACTGGTGTTACAAAATGAAGGTAGGGCAGACCTACACTATAAGGGATAGGAAGTTTTTAATCCAAGCTCCACTCAACTGTGAAAGTAGATCAGTTGTATACCTGGCTCTTTGTGATTGCTGTCCCTCATTTTATCTGGGAAAGACTGATCGCAGACTTAGGGACCGTGTCTATGAGCATATGTATGCAATTAAGAAAAACTCTGACGTTAACGCTTTGGCTAAACACATTGCCAACCACCCTGGGCACTCTTTCTCGTTTATGGCCATAGATCAAGTGACCAATAACATCCAGGGAGGCCCAATAACTCTACTCTTAGAAGTACGTGAACTGGAGTGGCAACTGCTTAGACGATTTTGCTACCCGGTTTAAACGAAAACTGTAACATCTCAGCAGTACTCAAATTGAGGAGCTACTTAAGGTAGTACCCCCCTTTGTAGATATTCCTTACTTTCTTATGCATACATAAAGACTTTTTTTAAAACATACAAAATTTTTTTGTTTCTGACTTCATGTGACGTGCCTTTGTTGTAGCACCTCTCATGTTAAATATTGCCTAGATTTTAGTTATTATTGTTGTTTATACAATAATATCTTTAAGGTACACAGTTGCTAATTATGGTTCATACTTATAATGGATTACCATTACTTTTTTACTAAGATTTAATCCATTACTGCATATTATACTTACTTTTTTATGAGTTGCTATTTGAATGACTTTTTATGTTGAATTTTTACTTTAACATTATGATTTCTTTCACATATTTTAAGAATTTTAAATATGTCATTTTAAATTTTATGTTTATTTCTTTGGTAACATTCCACACTTTGAAATGCTTATTACTAACATGAATTAATGTTTGCATTTTCTCTTTGAGGAACAAGTTGTTCTTGTGAAGGCTTCTACTTGTTTACCAATTACTACAATGAGTTTCACCTTACCATGTTGTCATTTCCCTTTTGCTTTGTATAAAAGGGGCGTGCACTTTTACCTCATTGTTAATTTGTTTTCTCTGAGGAAGCTGCACCTTTGTGCGAAAACGTTTGTGATAAATAAATTCGTTAAGACTACCTACTTGTTGTTGCTGGTACAAGGGCTCCGTGGTACGTTTTTGGATTCCAGCTATAGAAAAGTATCCATTTACCCAATTCAAGGGAAAGCTAGGTAACCTGTTGGGGACTCTTCCTCTTTTTTTGATATTATATAACCTATTGAATTCTGCTCTTGTCATCTGAGACAGACAAATGCCCAAATACCCATGTAATTTCTGCCTAGGACTTGAACATAACATGCACATGCGTGTGTGTGTGTGTGTGTGTGTGTGTGTGTGTGTGTGTGTGTGTGTGTGTGTGTGTGTATATATATATATATATATATACATATATAAAATATATATATATATATATATATATATATATATCACACACACAGTCATATCAATTTTCATTCTATCCTCAACTGTTTGGTTTGGATCTGATCCTTGGATCTGACTCAACTGTTACTTGAACTTGTAGCCAATAAAAAGCTCTTGAGCTCCTCATTTACCCATAATACACCAATCCCTAACATACCCCAGATCGCGTGTGCTGCTTTCACAAATAGACATGATGATCTTGAACTCTCAAACAATTATTTAAAAAAACAATGAGTTTTTGATATTATCTTTTTCAGATCTTATTAGCGGTTAATCCTACTGTGGTGGTGGTGCTGCAGTAGTGTTGTCGCCTCACAGTAAGACGTTGTCCTGTTCGATTTACGGCTAGAGCATCTTCTGTGTGCTGACATGCGTGAATGGCCGTACCTTATTTGAAGGTTGTGCGCCAGGGCTGGCAACTCGGCACGTAAAAATCTACTGCCAATCATTAGCGGACCGGAGTTCCACTGTGGCGACCCTTAATGGGGAAAAGCCGAAAGACACAAACAAATTAGCGGTTAATCCTCTCTTTCATTACAGTAAGTGTACTTCTTTGTTAACTGAAGTTGGTATTGTTCATTTCCTATTTTCATTTTTTTTACCCTTTGTGTAATTCTTGATACCATCTTTGGTATCTTTCTCTCTATTTCTCTTTCTCTCTTTTAAAAAAAGCCACTTTCCTTCTTTTATGTAATATTTTGTTATAGTGTGTAAGGATGTCAGGAAAAGGCCCTTTGGGTTTTAAAAATTGCAAACGTGTGGGCACAAGCTACCTTTGTCCGATGCTTACTCTTTATGTGTGTATTTTTTGGGCCTGGATGACCTTCAAGTTGATTGTTCCATTTCCAAGAACTTTAATCCCTACTGCCTTCTCAAAAGCTATTGCTGGGGCTCAATACCCCAAACCAAAATAAAAGGAGCCTTCCAATAAGTCTCCTAAACCTTCTGGATCCTCATCTCCATCTTCCTCAGAGCCGCCAAAATGGAAGCATAAATCGAATATGAAGGCCGCTGGAATCTGACTGCTGTTGGTTCCAATAAAACCCTCCTCAGATTCAAGCACTTCAAATCTGAGACACTTGCCTAGAACTAGATACTTATCAAGTTTGGATCTGGTCCCTTCCAGAGTACCTTCCCCTTTCTGGAACAGCACTCAAATACCCCATTCCTAGCTTCCTCTTGTTCTTCCAGAAGTTTGACCGAAGCTGATGTGGAGAGAATGATGACGAGATTCCTCTCAGTAGAAATATAGATGGGAGTTCTCCCAGCTCCTAACTCTTTGGGTCAGGAAGCCTGTCCTTCTTCCATCTGCTGATGTCAGCTCTTTCGCTGATCTGACTGATTGTTTTGGAGTCCCTGGATCTGAGCCGTCTGGGTCCATCTGGTTTAGATCCGAAGATATTTTTATCTTTGGATCCGAAGCTGTCTGGGTGCACCAGCTCTGATATCTTCTGAGCCAGATGACTCTTGGAGCCAAAGTGCCCCTGTCAGGTCTGAGGCATTGGAGTTGACTCTGAAGTTTTCTGAGCCATCTCTGACCTTCACAGCCTCTGCACAGCTCGGCTCCAACTTCCTCCTCAGATAGATTGCCTTTGAGGCAGAGGGAACTGATGAGCCAGAAGCCTACCTTCCCTGCTCCATTTTCTTCCTTCTCCCTGCAGCATTCTGCCTCTGGATCCCAGATGTCTCTGCACCTTGAGCCACATCATTCTATGACACAGGGACAGTCAGCTCAAAGTCTCCAGCCCACCCAGCAGTGTTTTACAATCTCTTCTGATACTTCACTGGATCATTCCAGTGAGGAAGTCCCTATGAAGAAGAAGTGCAAAACGAGGCACTTGGACTCCCCTCAGGACTCAGTCACTGAGGATACTGATATCAATGAAAGAGAAGGGGTCCCAAGATCACCACCTGAAGATGTCTCATTCAGAGAAATTGGCCCTCCAATAACCCATCTCCAGAGGAATCAGTATTTCTGGAAGCCTTTGGAGCTGGCCCATCTACTTTCAGGTTTACTCCACATGCTAGTGAGCTCATTGACTTGATCTCTAGGCAGGCATGGAAGGAGCCTGACTCAGTTTAGCCAGTCCCCGAAAGACCAGATTGGATCCTGTCTACACCTGTAGGTAAAGAATACTGGGAGTGTTCATACATGCTATAGTCGTGGTAGCGGCAACAAAGAAGGAACTTGCTGAGCAATGTTCCTCTGTCTACCCCCCTAACAGGGAGTCTAGAGCATTGGACAGATTTGGGAAGCATCTGCATGTTTTAACATTAGATCACTGAACTATCTGGCATACTTTACGAGACTATAAAGGGACCTGATAAAAAGCTGTAAAAATCCCTTTTTGGGACCACTACTGCTGAGACTCAGACATCTGTGGACTCTCATTTTGTTACCCTAGAGTCTATTTCTAATTCGTCCATGAGGCTTATCTCGCATGCAGCTGAAGGTGCTTTAAGGGTGGTGGGTTCAGGCATTTCCAATAGGAGGCATGGCTGGATGCTCCTTTGTGATTTTGCATAGCCCTTCAAGTCCTCATTCATCAATGCACCCTTTGATGGTAGTTTTTTGTTTGGCCCTAAAGTTAAAGACACACTCTCCAGGTGTGAAAAATATGGAAAAGACTCTCTTGGCAGTGAGCATATGTTTTTTGACTCCTCAAAGATCCTTCTCTAGGAATCAACAAGGAGGTCAAAAAATGTGGTTCAAGAAGTCCCAGAGTGCTTTCAAGATCCACGTGGAGATAGTTCCATGAGGGGCAGAGGAGGGAACTCTAATGGATGATGATGTCCATGTGGCAGAGGAGTCCCGCAGAACCAAGGGTCCAGAGATTCCTTTTTAGATAAGCCCTACCAGCAATCCTGAAAGGAGGCCCAATTGCCCACCTCTGGAGGCAGTCAGGGGTCATTTATCCCTTTGCCAGACAGCCTGGCTGGATATAACAAAATATACATGGTGCAGAGGATTATTTCCAGAGGTTAAATAATCCCTTTCCCTTCTTCCTCCATCTTTATGCAAATTCCCCAGTATTCCACACAGCCAGTCATTAAAAATACAAATGCTGCTAGAAAAAAAAAATCGAAGAGATTCCACCAGACCAGACAGAATATGGAACTTACTCAAGATTCTTTTTAGTGCAAAAGAAGACAGGGGACTGGAGACCAATTTTGGATCTCAGCAATTTGAACAAAGAGTTCAACACACAAAGTTTTGGATGGTCACGGTTCAGTCCATTCTGCCTTTTGTAGGCAAGGATGACTGGATGTGCTCAATAGACCTTCAAGATGTATACTATCACATAAAAATGAACAGACAATCCAGAAGGTATTTACATTTCCATCTTGGAGCCAGTCACTGCCAATTCAGTGCACTGCCCTTTGGCCTCACCACAGCCCCCAGTGTTCACTGCATGGCAGTAATAGCAGCTCACTTGAGACAGCAGGGATTCTGTGTGTTTCCATACTTAGACGACTGGCTCATTACTGTCCTTACCAATCATCTACTAATAGGAGCATGAGATCAGGTACTCTAGACTTGCTCCCATATAGGGATAACCATGAATTACAAGTCTCAGTTACAACTGTCTCAAACGTTGGAATTAATAGGAGCAGTTTTCAACACAGTTTCATTTACAGCTTCCCTTCCTCTCTCAATAGTGCAAACTATTAGATTTTCAGGTCAGAAAAATAATTCACAGTACCACAATTTCAGCCCGTTTGATTCATCAAGCTTTGGGGTCAATGTCAGTGTCCATAATTTTAGTTCCTCTAGCAAGGTTTCATATGAGAATTCTTCAATGTATGGTAGCAACACAATGGTTGATTCTTTATCAATGCATGTCAACGCAAATATGAATCACTCAGGCATGCAAGACATACCTTTGATGGTGGATTTGATCAAATCAAGTTCTAAATGGCCGCTCTTTCATTTTCTCTCAGCCCAAGACTGTAGTGACCATGGACGCTTCCCAGGTTGGAAGGGTACACTTCCTGGGGAAGACTGTCCAATGCACTTGGTCCCCCAAAGAGGCCAGTACACATAACAATGTCTTGAAGATGAGAGCGGTGATCTTAGCATTGCAGGCCTTCCAAAACTGTCAACATGTCAGTAGTCCGGTACATAAACAAACAAGTGGGAACCAGGTTTTACACCTTGTGTCAAGAAGCTCTCAGAGTGTGGCAATGGGTGATCTCTTCCAACCGGTTTGTGATAGCAATGTATATTCCAGGTAAGTCCAATGTGGTAGCAGATAAATTAAGCAGGTCTATTCTACTACCTCACTAGTAGTCTCTCAACGTGAACATGACAGAAATGATTTTCCATCAATGGGTTCAGCCTTGCTGCAATTTTTTTGCTTCTCTCCTAAACACCAAGTGCAGCAGCTTCTTTGTCCCGATCCCCCCACCAGGGGAATCACAGAGGGATGCTCTACTCCAGCATTGGCCTGCCCACAGTCTCCTCTATGCTTACCAGCCAACTCCCCTAATTCCAAAATTTCTACAAAAAGTTACCCAGCTGAAGAGCAAAGTCATCCTCATTATACCTTATTGGCCTCGGCAGATTTGGTTCCCCTTTCCTTTGGCCTCATCATTTTTACCCACCTTGGATCCTAGATCCTATTCCAGACCTCCTGTCTCACCTGATAAGCATGATTCATCCAGATGTCTCAACTTCAGGCTAATAGCATGGTTTCTCCAATTCCATTAACAGCCAGATAATGGATGCTCTCTTCCCCTGTCTGTCATATACTTTTATGTTCTCATAAGGCTTCCACAAGAAAACTATACAGAAGTTAATGGAAAAGGTTTGTTTTTTGGGCACATCAGAAACACATTGGCCTCTTCTCAGCTTCCATACAAAGTGTTCTTGAGTTTTTGGCAACAATTTTTAATGAGGAGCTAGCTCCTCAACAATTAGAGTTCCGTTAGGAACAATTTCCAACTTTTATATTGGGTTTGAGAATCCTTCCTTGGCTTCATTTAAGCTTTGTAAAGCTTTTTTGAGAGGCACTCTTCTACTGAGATCTCCTTATAAAGATCCTACTCCACCATGGGATTTAAATCTGATACTGCAGGCCTTAACTCATTCCCCTTTTGAACCAGCACCAAAATGTGATCTTAAATTCCTGACCTGGAAAACTATTTTTGTAGTGGCCATTACCTCCTGTAGAAGAATTTTAGGACTTCAAGCACTGTCCTCTAAACCTCCCTACTTGATTTTTCATAAGGATAGAATATCATTATGCACAAACCCTTCTTTCCTTCCTAAGGTGGTGTCAGAATTCAAAATTAACCAGTCTAT
>NC_056736.1:255101446-255116446 GCF_019279795.1 Protopterus annectens | reverse complement strand
AACTTTACTGACAGTGACTCTAAAGCTACATCTTCTTCCTCTTAGGTGTACCCTATTCCATATGATGTAGCTGATGCTTCTTCTAGGGTTGCTGCTACTGGATCTGTGCTGAGAAGGATCTCCTGACTGAGACTCCAGTCACTCTCAGAGGATGTCAGAGTAGAACTTTTGGGTACCTCTTTGGATAAAGACTTCATTATTGGTCCTTTTGCTGTGAGTTTCAAAACAATTGGAAAACAAGGGTAACATTATGCAGAGGTTTAAACATTTTCTTTCTCTTGCTCCAAAGTTTCATAGAAATTATCCCTGTAAACTAGATCCTTTCTAACACAAAAATTCCAGCAGAAACACACAAAATCCAAGAAGTGGCAAGAGAAGCTTAAACTGGATTTCAAAGGAGCGAACTGCCCTTTTCAGATAAACCTTCCAGCTTCTGACTACCCACCCCACTCTCCCTTCCCTCCTTGATATGCCTCCCTCCAAACTTCTCAACAAACTTTCTGTCAAACTTCCTCTTTAGAATTAGATCACAACAGGATACTGATTTCACTGAAGGAGAAGGGTCCACACGATCATCTCAGGAAGACATCTCATTTGAAGACATCCTTGAGATCCTTAAGTAGAGAGTTGGTTAGTCCACCAGCAATGCATCACCAGAGGAATCAGTATTTTTGGAGGCCTTTGGAGCTGGCCCATCTACCTCCTGTGTTACTCCGCCCACTGACAAGCTCATTGATTTGGTCTCTCAGCAGGCATGGAAAGAGACTGACTCAGTTGAGCCGATCCCTAAGATGCCAGATCATATTCTGGCTAAACCTGTTGAGAAGGAATTATAGAGTAAGGGGGTACCCATGGATGTCATGGTCATGGTGGTGGCCACCAAGAAGGAACATGCTGAACAAAGTTCTTCTGTTCATCCCGCTAACAGGGAGTCTAGGGTGATGGACAGGTTTGGGAAGCATGCCTATGCTTCATCAAACTTTGCCCTTAGGTCATGAAACTATCTGGCACATTTTACTAGACTACAAAGGGACTTGATCAAGGAACTATCAAAATCCCTTTCAGGACCATTAATGCTGAGGCTCAATTATCTGTAGCCTGTCAGCTGGCTACCCTCCAATCTATTTTGAATTCAACCATTAGGCTTATCTCACATGCAGCTGAAGGAGCCTCGAGGGCAGCAGGTAAAAGCGTATTCATTAGGCAACATGCCTGGATGCACTTATGTGATTTGGCAGAGCATTTCAAGTCCTTGTTCGTCAGTGCTCCCTTTGACAGCAGATCCTTGTTTAACCCAAAAGTGAAAGATACATTATCCAGGTGTGAAAAGGATGGAAAGACCCTCTCTACAGTGGGAGTACATTTTTTGACCCCTCAAAGATCTTTTTTTTCTATGAATCAACAAGGTGGTCATAAGATGTGGTTCAGAAAGTCCCAGGGTTCTTTCCAAGACACATGTGGAGGTATTTCCCCAAGGGGTGGAAGGGGGAATCTCTAACAGATGTTGCTGCCCTCATGACAGAGGAGGCCCGTAACCCCAGGGGCCCAGATATTCTGCCTCTGATAGACCCCATCAGTGCTACTGAAAGGAGGCTTGATTATCCCCCTCTGTAGGCAATCAGGGGTCAATTATCCCCGCACCAGAGAGCCTGGCTAGCTATAACAAGAGATATTTAGGTGTAGAGGATTATATCCAGAGGTTACATAATTCCTTTTCTCTTCCACCCCCAACTGTATACAAAATTCCCAATGTTCCACGCAGTCAGAGAAAAGCAGCAGCACTAGAAATAAAAAAGCTGCTAGAAAAAGAGTAATCCAAGAGGTCCCACCAGACTGGATAGAATCCGGAACTTACTCGAGATTCTTTTTAGTGCCAAAGAAAACAGGGGACTGAAGACCAATTTTGGATCTCAGAACTTTGAACAAGTCGGGTCAACATACAAAGTTTCAGATGTTCACAGTTCAGTTCATTCTACCCTTCATGGACAAGGGTGAATGGATGTGTTCGATAGACCTTCAGGATGTGTACTATCACAGAAAAATGAACAGGCAATCCAGATGGTATTTACACTTCTGGCTGGGAGTCAGCCACTATCAGTTCAGAGCACTGCTCTTTGGCCTCACAAAACCCACAGGGTGTTCACCAAATGCATGGCAGTGGTAGCAGCTCACTTGAGACTGCAGGGATTCTGAGTGTTTCCATAGCTACATGACAGGCTCATTACCACCCCACCCAGGCATCTGCTAACAAGAGCAAGAGATCAGATGCTTCAGATTTGTTCTCTTCTGGGGAGAACCATGAATTACAAAAAGTCTTGGCTACAACCTACACAAACTGTGGAATTTATAGGAGCACTTTTAAATATATCAGTTACAGTCTGTCTTCTTCTCTCAAGAATTCAAACTATCAGATTCCAAGTTATAATAATAATTCACAATCCCAAGATTTCAACACAGTTGATCCTTCAAGCCTTAGGGTCTATGTTAGCTGCCATAATTTTAATTCCTCTAGCAAGACTTCATAAGAGAATTCTTCAGTGCATGCTAGCAACTCAGTGGTCAGTTCTTTACCAGCACGTCAGCACAAATAAGAATCACTCAAGCATGCAAGAAATACGTCTAGTGGTGGATTCATTCAGATCAGATTCTATAAGGCCATCCTTTCATTCTCTCTCAACCCAAGGCCACAGTGATCACAGATGTTTCCTAGATTGGGTAGGGGGGGAGGGCACTTCTTTGTGAAAAGCAGTCCAAGGCACTTGGTCCCCTGACTTGCATACCAATGTCCTAGAGATGAGAATGGTGCTCTTAGCATTGCAAACATTCCAAGACTCTCTCCCGTTAGAGACAATTGTGATTCAGACAGACAATATATAAGTAGTTTGGTACATCTCCAAACATGGAGGAACCAGATATTACCCCTCATGTCGACAAGCACTCAGAGTGTGGCCATGGGCAATCTCATCCAACCACTTTCTCATAGCAGTGCACATCCTGGGGAAGTCCAGTGTGATAGCAGATGAATTGATCAGGTCCTTTGTCCTGCCTCACAAGTGATCTCTCAACATGAAAGTGACAGAAATGATTTTCTGTTAATGGGGCCAGCCTTGCTGCAATCTTTTTGCTTCTCCCCTAAACTACAAATGCAGCAGCTACTTTGCCCTAATCCCCCCTCCTGGGAAATCACAGAGGGATGGTTTACTTCACAACTGACCCCCGATCTACTTTATGCTTATCCACCAATTCCCCTAATTCCAAAATTCCTGCAGAAGGCTGCAAGGTTGAAGAGCAAAGTCATCCTCATTGCACCTTACTGGCCTTAACAGATTTGGTTCTCCTTCCTTTGGTCTCACCTTGGATTCTGGATGCAATTCCAGCCCTCTTGTCTGACCTGACAAGCATGATTCATCCAAATATTTTTTACTTCAAGCTAACAGTGTGGTTACTTCAGTTCCATTAACAGCCAGACAACTGATGCTCCCTTCCCCAGTCCATCATATACTTTTATCATCCCATAAGCATTCCACAAGAAAATTTTACACAAGTAGATGGAAAAGGTCCATTTGCTGGGTGTAACAAAAACATAGTGATGCCTTCTCAGCTCTGATACATGGTACACTTGAATTTTTGTCAGCAATTTGTAATGGGAAGGCTAGCTCCTCAACAATTAAAGTTCAATTAGCAGCAATATCTGACTTTCATATTGGATCTGAAAATTATTCTGTGGCCTCTTCTAAACTTTGTAAAGCTTTTTTGAGAGGTACACTCCTGCTGATACTCCCATATAAGGAGCCTACTCCACCATGGGATTTGAACTTGGTACTGCAGACCTTAAGTCATCCTTCCTTTTAACCAGCAGCTAAATATGAGCTGAAATTCCTGACCTAGAAAACTATTTTGGCCATTAACTCTGCTAGAAGAATTTCAGAGCTTCAAGCATTGTCATCTAAGCCTCCTTACTTAATTTTTCACAAGGATGTAGTCACTTTACGTAGCGATGCGTCTTTCCTTCCTAAGGTGGTGTCAGAATCCAATATCAATCAATCCATTAATCTGCCAGTATTCTTTCCTAAATTTACTAGCAAGGGTGAATATATGTCGCACTTATTGGATGTTCATATTTTTTACTTACATAAGGCAAAAGAGATTAGGAAAACAGATCAACTATTTGTGTCCTTTGCAGATTTGAAATTGGGCAGATATTGCAAAGGTAACTTCAGCCAGATGGCTGATGGATTGCATTTCATTTATCTATAACAAACCGGGTCTAACTTTAACAAAACCTGTGACAGCCCACTCAACTAGGTCCATGGCAACCTCTTCAGTCTTTCTATCTAGAGCTTTCATGGATGATATATGTGCAACTGCTACTTAGGCAAATCCTCATATTTATCGCTCATTACAAACTGGATCTGGTTTTGAGAGGAAGAGTAGCCTTTGGCTCAACTGTGCTCAGGAATATCCTTCCTTAGAGTCAACCTGGGATTTTAGATAGCTGGGGACTCTGTCCCATCAGTTGAGGAGAGAATGAAAATGGACAACATCAGATAAAGAGGTTATGTACTTACCATAACATTCCATCTGTGTTGTCCATTTTCATTCTTCTTCAACTTCCCGCCCACCAACTCCCCCCCAACTCCTATCACAACAGTCTTCTGGAAGAATGAGATGGTATAATGACACCACTGTCCTGAATGTTGAGCTCCAGATGTAGTTCATTTTGTAGGATTATATGTATATGTATTTATATATTGGCATGTCTTACTTTAGGTAAATCTGCAAATACGATATGGGGTATGTTAGGGTTTGGTGAATTATGAGTAAGAGAGAAGCTCAAGAGCTTTTTGGTTACCATGAGGTTTAGTAACTGCAGAGTCAGATCCGAGGATTGGATCTGAACCCATCAGTTGAGGAAGAATGATTATGGACAACAGGGATAGAACTTTATGGTAAGTACATAATTTTTTTTTTTTAGAAATATGCCTGTGGCTGGCTCTTCCCACTGAGAGACACACTTACTGTCTTAGGAACAAGCAGAAAACTTCCCATTGCTGTTTGCAGGTTAAGCAGGCTATATGATGTAGATTTTGTCAAAACCTTCAGGCCTATCTAGTACCTGAATAATTGCTCTTTGGGCAGAACTTTCTGGCTCCTTTCTTGATACTTAATATGGACTGCTTTTGGACTCATATTCTGTACAGGTTTCTATAGCTAATATCCTTCCTAAAAAGAAGAAGCTGAAATATATCTTTCCTAAAAAGCTTTCCTTCTTCTGCTCTGGTTCTTGTAATTGTGGTAAACTCTGAATAGAAGACCTTTCAAAGGCCTTCTGGTCCAAAAATTGCTGTTAAAGACAATGTCTTGGGTACACAGGAATCTGTTAAAATCCATTAATAATCACAGTGGAATCTGCTAGTCCAGAAGTTTCTAGTTCTCAGCCTTCTCCTTGATTTGGTAGAGCGAGGTTCTTTTACTCACAAGTTTTTCATTGTTTAGATTATGATAAGGTAGCTGAGCACTTATCAGAATACAAGGAAGGACACCAAAAGTTACTTACTCTGTTTTGTTTTTCTAACTTGTGGTGTAAAGATATTTCCAGATCCTATTCATCCTGTCCATCCAATCTGATTGATGAGTACTGAGCTACTTGTAATAGCTGATCCAGCCATAGTGTTCCAAGCTTCGTCTCCTTTAAGATCCTTCCCCTCCTATAATCCCCCTAGTATGGACTTCCTTCAGATTTCGTTCACCAGGTTTTGATTTGGATGGAATCTTTGGCCCCAAACATTGCAAAATAGATTCTCTATAATTTCCTTCAGCCACTCTCATCTAGGAAATATTTTAGCACCTTTAGGATAATAGACACTGTTACTATGATTTTCTTCTCTGCCTCTTGAGATCATCTTATCCTTTCCTTCCTTGCATCATTAAGCATTAGGTACAACTTCCTTTGCTTTAAAAAATATCAGAAATTTACCTCAGTATTAATAGTTTAGTAATTTTAGTAGTCTAGAGGTTACATTTTTAGTTTGATAAGTTTGTGTATATCCTGTCTATCACATTATTTCCTTACTGCATTACACTTTAATTGTGTGGCTATTTATTGTGCTGTTGAGGTGACTTACTTTTGTATACCATTTACAATTTCTAGCAATGGACATGGGCAAGACAGAAAAGAGCTTCCAAAAATGTGCCAAATGTGGCCACAAAATCCTAGCTCAGGACACACACAATTGCTATGTAGTGTGCCTGGGACAGAATCATTTGTTAGCAGATTGTTCCATCTGTAAGGCCTTCAGCCCTAGAGCTAAGAGCCCTAACTGATTGACTGAACAAATTTATTTTGAAAGCCCTTTTCCACCAAAACCTTCTCCAGACAAACTTATAAAGAATAAGGGCACACCCAAGGACATTGAGCAAAAGAATAGGAAATCTGATGATGCAGAACCTTCCATGGTTCCCAAAACCCAGAAATTAGATTTGACTCTCTCTGCTAAGATAGTCAAGCAACCTTCTTCAAAGAAGACTTCTTCTACTGAGCCAGTAATCATTATATGAGACAAGTCTCCAAGACCTAAGGAATGGCTGTGGCACAAAGTCAAAGTTCTTTGGCATTTTTCTACCCCAGTCTTCAAGGTTTGGAGAAGATGATCTCTGCTTTGAGCAGCCTCACATCCTTAATCAGTGCCAGCTTCAGTAGCCAGAACCCCCCCCCCCCCATGTTGCTAGGAAGAGGATGTGTAACAGATAGCATATAGAGTTTCCTACAGAGTATCTGACAGCTGAAATTGATTTGGTTCATTAAGAAGGGCTTCCCCAATCCTCTCCAAAAGATGCCATGTTTGGTGAGATCTTGGCATTAATCAGACAGAAGGAATCATTGCCGACTGACTCACTCTCTCAGGACAAGGAAGTGTTATTTCAGGCATATTATATGCACCCTCTACCTTCTTGGTTGTCCCTCCTACAGACTGTCTGAAAGATTTGGTATCCAGAAAGGCATAACAGGAATCTGAATCTTCTGAAACCATCCCAGAAAGTCCAACAAGGCTTTGCGCCCAAGAATAGGCAACACTGGCCCAAGGGACCTCTGGTAGATTCTTTGATTGTAGCAGCAACCACCAACCATGAGTTGTCTGATATTGCAGGTGCTGTCCATCACCCCAACAAGATGTCCAGGGTGATGGATAGGATTGGGAGATGGACATAAACAGCTCAGGAAATTGTGCCCTGAGAGCATTGCATTATGTCATACATATGAACGGTTCCCAAAGAGATTTAAGTTTCAGATTATTTAAGAATGTTTCCCAAACCAGAGTCTAGAAAGTAGTTAGAGATGACAGTGGGGATGGTATCATACATTGCAAAACTTTCCATGTGGCTGTTACATAATTTTGCCAATGCAGTGGCTTGTTCTGTGCATACAAGTATTAGAGTGGGACACCATATCTAGCTTTACCTTAGTGATTTTGCAGTTAACTTTAATGCATCTTTTATAAATGCCCCTTATGACAGTACCACTTTATTTGGTCATTCAGTGAAAGAGAAATTGCTGAGGTGTGAACAGGATGGAAAGACTGTCTGCCGTAGGAGTCAGATTTGAGACCCCCCCAAAGATCCTACTATAGGAATCCAAAAGGATCCAAATCCTTATGGTTCAGAAAACCTCAATGTCAGCACTTGTACTCCAACTCAGACAGGAGTGACCATAGCAGAGGTTGCACCTTTAATAAACACCAACCCAAAGGTTGAGGTGATCTGCAGAATTACGGATTCTGGATGCCCTTTTGGGGCAAACAGTTGCAGCACCCCTGAAGGTCTGCTGTCCTCCCTTTGGATGCAGTCAAAGGCTGTTTATCTCTCCTCTCACCTGCATGGTTGGCCATCTCACAAAATTCTTGGATGAAAGATAATATCCAGAAGCTGTATTATGTCCTTTTTTTCCATCCATTGTGCTCCCAAACGCAGCTGCTTCTAAACATTCCACCTCACCAGCAGAAAGTGGTCAGAAGAGAAATTCTGTGTCTTTCAAAAAAAGAGCAAGTCAGGAGGTTCCACCAGAAGAGAGAGGGCCAGAAGTCCATTCAAGATTCTTTCTTGTAAATACGAAAGAAGAACAGGGACCTTAGACCCATTCTAGGCATCAGCAGCATGAATCCTCATGTCAAAAAGACCTCCCTTCAGGGTGATCATTGTGCAAATGATTTTGTCCTGCCTGGAAGCAAGTAACTGGATGTACTCAGTAGATCTTTAAGATACCTACCTCCACTTCAAGATAGCAAAATCATCCTGGAGATTCCTATGCTTTTGGTTAGGAGCCCATTCATTATTAATTCAGAACCCTTTCCTTTGGTCTCACCACAGCCCTCCCCCAGGTGTTCATCTAGTGCATGGCAGTAGTTGCAGTCTACCTGAGACTGATGGAACTGCGTGTTTCCATATTTGGATGACCAATCCTTGCTGCTATGACTAAAGCATTTCTGCTCGAAGTCAGAGACTACTTGCTAGAGCTTTGCCTATCCTTAGGTATCTCTGTAAGCTACAGTCAATCAAATCTCCACCCACTGCAGTCCATACTTATATTTATTTGGTATTATCTAGACACTTTGAATTACCTAATTAGCCTTCCTCTAGACAGAATCGGAACTCAGATCCATGATCCAAGGCCTTCTGAAGCACTTGTCTCCATCAGCAGTCTTAGTCCTCTGGGTACTCTGGTTGATGGTCTCAACTTTAGTTACAGTTCCCCACACACTTGTCTGCATGAAAATTCTACAGTGGCTGCTCAGAGTACAGTGATTTCAGATTTTAGACCTCCCTGTGATATCCATAATTATTATTCAACTGTGGAAGGCTTATCTGAAATGGTGTCTCATCTCTCTTACTATATCAGCAGGGAGACCATTTGTTCTTCCTTCTTCAGGTGCTACAATAACCACAAGTGCTTCCTCCCCAGGATGAGTGGACATCACAAGGGGAGCATAGTCGAAAGGACTTGAAATCAGACATAGGCCAATCTTTGCATAAATAGCCTTGAGATGAAGAGAGGTCCTCCTGGTATCTTGGGAATTCTGGAACCTTTTACCTCCAGGAGTGATTTCTATTCAAACAGACATGTCAGTGGTATGAGACTTCACAATGCAGGGAGGAACTTGATCCTGCACCCTTTGGTAAGAGGTTATGAGGGCTTGGAAATGGACAATTGCTTTACATCATATTCTGAAAATGCACATTCTGGGGAAAACCAAATGTCTTGCTGGGAGGCTCAGCAGACATATCCTGATGCCTCATGAGCAGCCTGTCAATTCAACAATGATACATCAGATTTTCATCTGCTGGGGACAACCTTGCTGTGATCTTTTTTCATGCAACACAAGTATAGTATTTACTTTGCCTGATACCCCTGGCGGGACTGTTCCCAAGAGATGTTCTGGTCAGACAGTGGCCCACTGGACTATTTTATGCCTCCCCTTTCTTTTAATGTCCAGGTTTTACAAAAAGCCATAGCATACAAAGCCACCGTAATCCTCATTGTTCCATGTTGGCCATGGTAAATTTGGTTGCCCTTGCTCAGGCCTCACCTTACAAAGCACCAATGGCTTCTAAATCCCTGTCTGGATTTGATCACACCCATTCAGTGAGCCTCACCTGGACTTACTCAACCTAAAACCAATAGCTTGCTTTCTGCAGTTCCTGTGATGGCCAAAGACTCTTCCTTGTCTAAAAGTATGGCTCCCATTCTTTCTGCATCTCAGGAAGAAATCACTTGAAGAGTATACAGTAGTAAATGAAAATGCTTCATCTTTTGGGCAACAAAACATAACATTGATTCCTTCACAGCATCAATTGCAGAATCCTAAACTTATTTCAGACTTACTTGAAAATGGTTCCACTTATTCCACAATCAAGGTTCAGACACCTTATATATCCAATTTTCATAATGCTTTTGACTCATTTTCCCTTGGGATCCTGCAAATTGTGTAAAGACTTTCTGAAATAAACTTTTTTACAACCTCCAAGAAAAGACCCAGTTCCGCTTTGGGATCTCGGTTTATTTTTAGAAGCCTTGACAAAAAAATATATTTGAGCCAGTATTTTAGCACTGTTGAAATTTCTGCCCTGGAAAACCTTTTTTTTTTTGGCAGTTACTTCGGCCAGAAGAGCATCAGAACTACAATCGTGTTCCTCCACTCCTCCTTATTTAATTTTCTGTAAAGACAGAGTGTCCTACAGTAATCCCTCCTTTCTACTGAAGACTGCATCCGGGACTAATTTGAACCAAACTTATCCATTTGTCTTTTTTCTTCTTGAACCTTAATAACTATAGAAAGTACATTTTTCCCACACTGGACATTCATATACAATTGACATTCTATCTTCATAAGACAAAAACATTCAGAAAAAGGCAATCAGTTGCTTATTTCCTTTGCACCAAACAAACTGGGACAAATAGTGTCTAAGGTAATTTTACCTAGATGTTTATCTGATTACATTTAATTTGTCTGCAATTCATAGAACAAATCTCTGTCAAGCCAAAAGCTCATTCTACAAGGTCTATTGCTATTTCTACTGCCTTTTTATTTTAGAAATTCCACAGTGGATGAAACTTTATTCTGCAGCAAATTAGTCTATGCTGCTTGCCTTTACCAAACATTATAACTTGGACATTTTGTCCAAATCCAGGGATGCCTTTTGAGCAATCCTATAAGGTATCCTGTCAATTCCACCTTAGATTACAGGTAGCTGGAGATTCTGACTCATTCAGATTGGATGGAAAGGATGAGTAGGATATGGAAATTATGTACTTGACAAACCACTGGATCATTTCTTGCTAGTCTGTCTGTTATGGCATACCTCCCTCCATTCCCCTTCTAAATTACTATTTTTGGAGAACCTGGTAGATCATCTGTAAAATCTTCTGTCATATCTTATGTCCCTCCAGGTGTCATGAGATCTGTTAGTCAGCAAACTCAAGTCTGAGAGAAGTCAGTACCCTGGGTGATTATGGGAGGGAAATATCTCAAAGGAGCTTGAGGCTTAGAGTACTAGAATGGCCACATGTGATCTGACAAGCTGCTCTGTACCCATCAGTTGTATTTGATAGACTAGGATAAAGGGATCCAACATTATGGCACTTGCATACCTTCCATTTTTCAACCTAGGCTTTCCTTCTCTCTGATACTAGTGTCCCTAGTGCCCATGGCTGTGTTGCCATCCTCATTTCAATGAATGTGATATTATTTGTAACACTGTATCCTCTGGCACCATCCTTTCTGATTCTGTATTTTTCAGGCATCAGTTATACCAGTATCAAGAAGGTCAGTTCAGTTACTCGCTTTCTTGACCCTGGTCTTTTCAGCTTCACTTGCACTGGCTTTGACTGTGTGAGCACTGGGGCTGTTAGTGGGACAGAGTGATAGATTCATGGATACCTCACTGTAAAACAATGCTCGTGCCAATTGTTCTTGCTCTGAGTTCACTGGCATTAGTATTTATTGCTCAGCTGCAGGCCGTTCCTTATAAAAGACAGTCCTGTTCAGGAATCCCAAGTCAGGCCCAGCCTTCATCTGCCCCCCTTCAAGGACTCAGAGGCCTTCTTCACTGTTTTTTTAATAAAATAAAAGTTAGTCTTTTGATTATGGATCTGCCTCTAAAACACCCAGGGTGTCTCTACTGAAAAAAATGCAAATTTTATTTAATTATTTATTGACATTTGATTACAGGGAAAGTCTGGACTGTGTAGATGCCCATTTTCAATTGAGGCCTAGGAAGAAAAGCTCCAAAGTATTAAAAAAAGTAATTTCAAGAATAATAATTTTACAATCTTCAAAAATAATACAATAAAAAGAATAAAAAAATCTATAGTTAAACCAATTAAACCAAATTAGACATAACGTGAAAATATACTGGTTAAGAATAGATACAACTTATATGACAATGCGCTAATATTTAGAGAAATTATAGCCAGTTTTGAGAATTTAAAAGTAAGTTACTATAATAGAAACAGGAACTGCAGTATGATGTGAGATATAAAATAGGATTACAGCATATTTAGAGAGTTAAGACAGAGAAACTGAAGTAAGGAAAGGAGTGAAGGAGGCAGCATTAAGGATGTGTAAGGTATGAATAGGTACTTCTTCATATTTAGGGATATAGCTTACCCTGGGTTTGAGAAAGAACAGAGACAGATTTGGGCTTGTAAGTCTTTCAGAATGGTTTTAAAGGACTGGAAGGCAGTGTATTGACGTTATGGATACAAGTAAGGAGCCCCAGGCCTTAGCAACATCTATGAATTCTGAAAATGCTCAGTAGATTTGATAGGTTTGTGAACAGAGAGAAGGTTTTGGTCATTGGATCGTAATGACCAAGTGGAAATACCATTTTGTAGAATGGCATTTAATGCTGGATAAATAGATGGATGCTAGATAATTTTATAGGTGGTGAGAAGCAGTGTATATGTTATGGGATAGTTCTAACCAATTTGGGCTTTTTAGTGCTATACAGTGGTGGGTTCTGAAGGGATTTTTTTCAGAAAATGTAGCCACTTTATTATAGCATTGTTAAAGTTTTGCTTTGACTGATGCCTGGAGGTTAGTAAGGATGGGAATGCCATAAAGTAGTTCATAGGTTCATAGGTTCATACTAGGCTATCTGCCCAAGGGCATTTATAAGCCTAGCCCAGAGTTTTGTGGCTTTCGCCACCCCTTTAGTTTGAAGGAAACTATGCCCATTATTTTGCTGTGCCTCTGTCAAGCAGTGACACTGAGGTAATCCCTGGGGTATATTTGCGATCTCCCATCCATTGGTCAAGATTTCTCTTGAACAAGGCCAGCAAGGTGCTCTGCCTCACATGTACCGGGATTTTGTTCCACAGCATAGAGAGTCTCTGGGTGATGAATCTGTCCCTCCAACACGTCCTATTAATAACCGTGTCCAGGTTTAAGTCTCCCGCCCTTGTAGTTTTGAGGGATCTAGATTTTTTGAGGTGAAGCATGTTCATCAATTCTGGGTTGGACATGGCCTTGTATGTCAGGCACAGGTCACCTCTGAGCAACGGTGCGACTGAATAGAGCTGGAGTTCCTTCAGTCGGGCAGCATAAGACATATTTTTGAGGCCCATTATCCTTTTGGTGAGGAACTTTTGGGGCCTTTCCAGCTGCTGCAGGTGTCGGGTCAGATACATTCCGAATGGGGCATTGTACTCAATCATTGGTCTGATGAGTGATGAGTACAGGGGGACGATGACCTCCCTTGATCTAGATGTGAATCCCTTCATGATCAGGTGGGCAATGTAGAAGGTCTTCCTAACTACTTTGGCAACGTGAGTGTCAAACGAAAGGTTACTGTCAACCTGGGTCCCCAGATCCCTGATAACCTCTTCTGTGCTCAGTGGATTGCCACCTATATGGTAGCTAGGGGTAACCTTGTTTTTCCCGAGGGGTATGACTATGCATTTCTTGGCGTTTAACTTTAGGCCATGGCTCTGGCACCAGTTATCCATTTCTATGAGACCCTTCTGAAGGATATCTGTGTCAGATGTATTCTCGACTATGGCGCCCAGTTTGCAGTCATCTGCAAATTTTGTCAGCCATAACCCTCCTGTGTTTGCTTGTACTTCTGAAAAGTAGATGCCGAACAAGAGTGGGCCCAGGACTGAGCCCTGTGGGACTCCACTTGTGACAGGCTTAGAGTCTGACATGGCGCTAGCAACTCTGACCCTGTGGGTTCTGTCACTTAGCCAGTTTGCAACCCATCTTGTGACGTATGGGTTTACATTTAAGCTGATGAGTTTTTCAATGATACCTGAGTGGGGTATTGTGTCGAAAGCCTTTGCCAGGTCGAGGTAGGCTGTGTGGACTGCCTTTCCCTCATCAATGGCCTTGATGACTGTTTCGAAGAAGTCAACCAAGTTTAAGAGGCATGATCTGCCTTTGACAAAGCCAAACTGGGTTGGATCCAAAATCTGCAAGTCCCCTATGTCTTTATTTATGAGTTCCATTATGATCCTCTCCATAGCTTTGCAGATCAGGCTTGTCAAGCTGATGGGACGGTAATTTCCAGGGTCGGTGGAGGCACCGCCTTTGTGAAGTGGGACCACAGTTGCCGTGCACCACTCCTTGGGTACATATCCTGAGGTGAGGCTAAGATTAAACAGCTGTCCTAACTGCGGGTTTAATTCCTCATTGAGTTCATGGAGCACACAGCCGGGGACACCATCTGGTCCCATGGATGCTGTGTTTTTCGCCTTGGAGAGAGCAGTTCTCACCTGAGCGTTAGAGATGTTTGGGGGGCTACAATCCTCTGGTATAGATATCTCTCCTTTTGGAGTTTGCACTGAACCTGTCAGCCAGTATGTTGGCAATGTCTGTAGGTTCAGTGATTTTTACATAATTTTGAACTAATTCTGAGCATATCTGGGAGTTTCCTCCCAGGTTTCTAACATAGCTAAAGAAGGCCTTATGATTGTCTTTTGAGTCCTTAGCGATTTTTCTCTCAAAATTTGCCTTGGATGATTTTATGAGAGCTCTTAGTTTTTTTACTTATAATGATCAAAGGTGTCTTACCTTTTAAGGATTTTGCTCTATCTTGTAATAGCTTCCTCCTTTTGTTGTAGAGCTTGTTTATGGCTGGGGTCCACCAGACTGGACGCTTGCCTTTGGTACAAAGAGTCTTTGTTTTGTTTGGGATTGCCTGATCCATGCAGTCCTGTAGGTGCTGGTAGAAGGCATTTGTAAGTGATTCAGCGGCTTGGGTAATGTTTTCCACTGCTCGGGGCCTTAAAAGAGACCACACTAGTCTTTAGAAGTGTGAAGTCTGCTTTTGAGAAGTTCTTCACTATGGTCTTTTTTATCTCAGGTGGGGGTGGGATGAGGACCTCCAGTGAGATTAGTTTATGATCTGATCTCACCAGTGAGGGGTATACTTCTGGTGTTGAACATTGTGACCCCATGTTCGTGATGATGAGATCAAGTATGTTTTCACCTCTTGTGGGGATGGTGA